>NC_074686.1:38578878-38608878 GCF_029448725.1 Salvelinus fontinalis | reverse complement strand
TAAAGACACCATAATAGATAAGCAATACATTCCTAAAGACAGCATAATAGATCACCATCATTGTCACAGATCTCCCCCGGTACTGATGTTCATTCTGTTCACCAGTTCCGGAGGTCTACATCACCGGCTTCTAGGCTTCACTGAACAGGATTCATGATCATCAACCCCGGACTGTCCGATTCCTCACAACCTGGTTCCCATTTCCCCTGATTAGTATGTTATATATGTGCCCTCTGTTCCCTCTGTCTTTGTCGGTTATTGTTTCCATGCCCATTGGGGGTGTGACTACCTATGCGTTGGTGCAGCTGTTACGCTGCGTGCTATATATAGTTTAAGTCTGAAGTTTACATACACTTAGGCTGGAGACATTAAAACTCGTTTTTTAACCACTCCACAAATTTCTTGTTCACAAACTATAGTTTTGGCAAGTCGGTTAGGACATCTACTTTGTGAATGACACAAGTAATTTTTCCAACAATTGTTTACAGACAGATTATTTCACTTGTAATTCACTTTATTAAAATTCCAGTGGGTCAGAAGTTTACATACAGTTGACTGTGCCTTTAAACAGGTTGGAAAATTCCCAAAAATTATGTCATGGCTTTAGAAGGTTCTGATAAGCTAATTGACATCATTTGAGTCAATTGGAGATGTACCTGTGGATGTATTTCAAGGCCTACCTTCAAACTCAATGCCTCTTTGCTTGACATCATGGAAAAATCAAAAGAAATCAGCCAAGACCTCAGAAAAAAAATTATAGACCTCCACAAGTCTGGTTCATGCTTGGGAACAATTTCCAAATGCCTGAAGGTACCACGTTCATCTGTACAAACAGTA
The DNA here is from genome assembly GCF_029448725.1 of Salvelinus fontinalis. Classification (NCBI taxonomy): domain Eukaryota; kingdom Metazoa; phylum Chordata; class Actinopteri; order Salmoniformes; family Salmonidae; genus Salvelinus; species Salvelinus fontinalis. The sequence continues at coordinate 38,608,041 of NC_074686.1, read as the reverse complement.
GTACGCAAGTATAAACACCATGGGACCACGCAGCCGTCATACCGCTCAGGAAGGAGGCGCGTTCTGTCTCCTAGAGATCAACGTACTTTGGTGCGAAAAGTGCAAATCAATCCCAGAACAACAGCAAATGACCTTGTGAAGATGCTGGAGGAAACAGGTACAAAAGTATCTATATCCACAGTAAAACGAGTCCTATATCGTCATAACCTGAAAGGCCGTTCATCAAGGAAGAAGCCACTGCTACAAAACTGCCATAAAAAATCCAGACTACAGTTTGCAACTGCACATGAGGACAAAGATTGTACTTTTTGGCCAACATGACCACTGTTATGTTTGGAGGAAAAGGGGGAGGCTTGGAAGCCAAAGAACATCATCCCAACCGTGTAGGATGGGAGTGGCAGCATCATGTTGTGGGGCTGCTTTGCTGCAGGAGGGACTGGTGCAATTCACAAAATAGATGGCATCATGAGGCAGGAAAATTATGTGGATATATTGAAGCAACATCTCAAGACATCAGTCAGGAAGTTAAAGCTTGGTCAAAAATGGGTCTTCCAAATGGACAATGACCTACTTCCAAAGTGTGGCAAAATGACTTAAGGACAACAAAGTCAAGGTATTGGAGTGGCCATCACAAAGCCCTGACCTCAATCCTATAGAAAATGAGTGGGTAGAACTGAAAATGGAAGGGAGTGACACATTAGATGAGAGGAGGTACATGGTGTGAAGGTTTATTAACCTCTACCGAGCACCTACCCCGGGTCCGGGTGCACCCCCCCCCCCCCCCCCCCCCCCCCCACACTGATTAGCATCGCTAGCATAGCGTCACAATTAAATAGTAGCATCTAAATATCATTAAATCACAAGTCCAAGACACCTAATGAAAGATACAGATCCTGTAAATAAAGCCACCATTTCAGATTTTTATAATGTTTTACAGGGAAGACACAATATGTAAATCTATTAGCTAAACACGTTAGCAAAAGACACCATTTTTTTACTCCAACAGTTTTTTCCTGCGTCAGTAGCTATCACTAATTCGACTAAATAAAAATATATATAGCCACTAACCAAGAAACAACTTCATAAGATGACAGTCTGATAACATATTTATGGTATAGCATAGTTTTTTTTTGAAAAATGTGCATTTTTCAGGTATAAATCACAGTTCTACATTGCAGCTGCAATCTGAAATAGTGCCGACGCAGCCAGAACAATTACAGAGACCAACGTCGTATAACTAATTACTTGTCTTAAAACATTTCAGAAAAAATACACAGCGTACAGATATTGAAAGCCCAAAATCTGGAGAATCCAAACAATATTTCAGATTTATTAAATGTTTTATAGCGAAAACAAAATGTAGCGCTAAATTAGCATAGCCACGCCAGCCAGAACCAGCTGGGCGCCCCCGACCAGTTCACATGCACGACAGATATATGAAATAACATCGTAAATTGGGTCTTACTATTGCTGATCTTTCATCAGAATGTTGATCAAGGTGTCCTTAGTCCTGATGAGTCGTTCAATCCATTCATAATGGCAACTTTCCCTCTTCATTTAGCATAGGTACTGGTCGACTGGCACGGTTCTGTCCAAAGTAAAAAAACTCACAGAACGGAATACGGCAAAACTCCCGAAAAAATTCAAATAATCTGATTAAACTATATTGAAAAAACATACATTAAGATGATATGGTCACATGTATCAAACAAACTTCGAGACGGAGATAGTTTTCATCCGTAACGGCAGCAAAACAGTAGACAATCGCACCTCCAAATCGCGCGATTCAGAGAACCGGAAGTTGTCGGTCACGCCAAAGAAATAGGTCTTATTTCACATCAGTACAAGATAAACAAAAAATTTTTCCTCTGACGTCCTCTTGACACCCAGAGGAAGACGAATGAAGTGTGTTTCGGGTCATAGGTGGCGTGACCATATATAGGCAGAGCGTTGAAGCGAGCATACACATCTTGTATTCTTCTTCTTGGTCAGGGAAAGTGATGTCAAATGACTTCTGTTTCACTCAGAGACAAAATTGAAACGGTTTTAGAAACTATAGATTGTTTTCTATCCAATGGTATTAATTATATGCATATAGTAAGAGCAATAATTGAATAAGAGGCAGTTTAATCTGTAGAGGAAATTATGCTAATGCGAAAACAGCACCCCCTGTATTCTCAAGAAGTTAACTGACGGACATGAAAATATAACAGGTACAGCGTCTGGACAGGAACACATAACAAAAACAATAATAACACAGGGAACACAACCAAGGAACAGACAGATATACATGGGATAATCAACAAAGTGAAGGAGTCCAGGTGAGTCCAATGAGCGCAGCTGCATGTAATGTTGGTAACAGGTGTGTATGATGACAGGTAGCCTGGTGCCCTCGAGCGCCAGGGAGGTGGAGTGGGAGCAGGCGTGGCAGTACACCCCCCTCTAGGGGCGCCACCCGGCGTACCAACTGGGCAAACCTGACGGGCAGGCCAAAGCATGGGCAATGGACAAGCCGGTTGGGAAGTAGAAGCCCGGCGAACCGGCTGAGTCGTGGGAGCCTGAAGATCCGGTTGAGACGTGAAAGCCTGAAGATCCCGCTGCGATCCCATGGGCCGGCTGAAGCATGACGTGGGATGGGAACCTGCCGAGCCAACCGAGGCAAGGAAACCTCTCGAGCCAGCTAGGGCGTGGAAGCCCGACGAGCTGGCCTAGGCACCCCCCAGTTCCATCAGCAGCGGACTCCAAGCCCAACTTCACACACAAAACAAAAATAACTCCCCGATGCTTCTTGTAATTCACCCAACTTATTGTTTGAAGCTTGTGGAAGACTACCCAAAACGTTTGACCCAAGTTAAAAAATGTAAAGGCAATGCTACCAAATGCTAATTGAGTGTATGTAAACTTCTGACCCCCTGGGAATGTGGTGAAAGAAATAATAGCTGAAATAAGTAATTCTCTCTACTATTATTCTGACATTCCAGTTTCTTAAAATAAAGTGGTGATCCTAACTGACCTAAAACAGTCAATATTTACGAGGATTAAACCTCCTGCAGTCCCGAAGAAGACTTGCATGGAATTCGGAGCCCATTACTGTTGGAGAAATTAGTTATCACTATTGAAGATATTAGGTATTACAGTTGGAGATATTAGATATTACTCTCAGATATATTACTGACTGTAATAGGTACCCTCTCTAGTCCTACGACTATAGTCGTAGGACTAGAGAGGGTTACTGACTATAAGACTACTCATAGGACTAGAGGGGGTTACTGACTGTAAGACTAGTCGTAGGACTAGAGGGGGATACTGACTGTAAGACTAGTCGTAGGACTAGAGGGGGTTACTGACTGTAAAACTAGGCGTAGGACTAGAGAGGGTTACTGACTGTAAGACTAGTCGTAGGACTAGAGGGGGTTACTGATTGTAAGACTAGTCATAGGACTAGAGGGGGTTACTGACTGTAAGACTAGTCGTAGGACTAGAGGGGGTTACTGATTGTAAGACTAGTCATAGGACTAGAGGGGGTTACTGACTGTAAGACTAGTGGTAGGACTAGAGGGGGTTACTGACTGTAAGACTAGTGGTAGGACTAGAGGGGGTTACTGATTGTAAGACTCGTGGTAGGACTAGAGAGGTAGGGTTACTGATTGTAAGACTAGTCGTATGACTAGAGAGGTAGGGTTACTGATTGTAAGACTCGTGGTAGGACTAGAGAGGTAGGGTTACTGACTGTAAGAATAGTGGTAGGATTTGAGAGGGAAGGTTACTGACTGAAAGACTAGTGGTAGGACTAGAGAGGGAAGGTTACTGATTGTAAGACTAGTGGTTAGACTAGGGAGCGTTACTGACCATAAGAATAGTGGTAGTGACCTCCCGGGTGGCGCAGTGGTCTAGGGCACTGCATCGCAGTGCTAGCTGCGCCACCAGAGTCTCTGGGTTCGCGCCCAGGCTGGGCTGGGTTTGCGCCCAGGCTCTGTCGCAGCCTGCCGCATCCGGGAGGTCCGTGGGGCGACGCACAAATGGCATAGCGTTGTCCGGGTTAGGGAGGGTTTGGCCGGTAGGGATATCCTTGTCTCAGTATGTAAAATGTAATAAAATGTATGCACTCTACTGTAAGTCGCTCTGGATAAGAGCGTCTGCTAAATGACTAAAATGTAAAAAAAAAAAAAAAAAATGGTAGGACTAGAGAGGGAAGGTTACTGATTGTAAGACTAGTGGTAGGACTAGAGAGGGTTACTGACTGTAATACTAGTGGTAGGACTAGAGAGGGTTACTGACCGTAAGAATAGTGGTAGGACTAGAGAGGGTTACTGACTGTAATACTAGTGGTAGGACTAGAGAGGGTTACTGACCGTAAGAATAGTGGTAGGACTAGACAAGGTTACTGACTGTAAGACTAGTGGTAGGATTAGGGAGGGAGGGGTACTGACTGTAAGACTAGTGGTAGGACTAGAGAGGTAGAGTTACTAACTGTAATACTAGTGGTAGGACTAGAGAGGGTTACTGACTGTAATACTAGTGGTAGGACTAGAGAGGGTTACTGACCGTAAGAATAGTGGTAGGACTAGACAAGGTTACTGACTGTAAGACTAGTGGTAGGATTAGGGAGGGAGGGGTACTGACTGTAAGACTAGTGGTAGGACTAGAGAGGTAGGGTTACTGATTGTAAGACTAGTGGTAGGACTAGAGAGGGGAGGTTACTGATTGTAAGACTAGTGGTAGGACTAGGGAGAGGGAGGGTTACTGACTATAAGACTAGTGGTTGGACTAGAGGGTAAATGACAGTAATTCTCGGATGTATTTTCAAAATAAGGCTACTTTTCCGCTGCAATGCCTGCCAATACCACAGCGTCACAAATGGCACCCTATTCCCTATTTTTGTGCACTTCTTTTTTACCTTGGCCTATATGGCTCTTTTCCAAATGTAGTGCACTATAAAGGGAATAGGGAGCCATTTGGGACACATGCACCGTCTGAGTGGCTAACAGTGACTAATTAAGTTCTCATCTTGTCCTCTTCACAATCCTCTCCTCGTTAACTTTGCGGAGGACCTTAAAATGATACACACAACACACACACTCGCACACACTCATGCTAATCATCAACAATGAATTATGCATAGCAACGTTTAACGAGGCAGGCTGGCTACAGTGTGTGTGTGTGCGTGTGCGTGTGCGTGTGCGTGTGCGTGTGCGTGTGCGTGTGTGTGTGTGTGTGTGTGTGTGTGTGTGTGTGTGTGTGTGTATGTATGTGTGTGTGTATGTGTGTGTGTGTGTGTGTGTGTGTGTGTGTGTGTGTGTGTGTGTGTGTGTGTGTGTTTGTGTGTGTGTGTGTGTGTGTGTGTGTATGTGTGTGTGTGTGTGTGTATGTGTGTGTGTGTGTGTGTGTTCCTACCCCTAACAATGAAAACTGAAAATAGCATCAAGTGTTGGGTTGTTATTTCCGCTGCAGTGCCTGATGGTCTCAGATAATACCCAGTGTGCACTGACATTCATTGTCAGACAGAATCGTTAGCTCCCGCTGGAGAGGAGGCTTTTGAAAAGTAAAGTTTTCCACAAGACAGTATAAACACAGGCCTAGAATACAACCTGGAAGAGTTATCAAACGACAACATGAAGAACTGTGTGTCTACGCAGCTCTCTGACACGACTTTGATGACATGTTTATGGAAAAAAGGGAAACTTACATCGGTGGTTGGGCTCTGGTCAAAAGCAATGCAATATATAGAGAATAGGGCTCTGGTCAAAAGCAATGCAATATATAGAGAATAGGGCTCTGGTCAAAAGCAATGCAATATATAGAGAATAGGGCTCTGGTCAAAAGCAATGCAATATATAGAGAATAGGGATCTGGTCAAAAGCAATGCAATATATAGAGAATAGGGCTCTGGTCAAAAGCAATGCAATATATAGAGAATAGGGCTCAATTTGTGACGTAACAATATCGACTTCATACTAACCAGACTCTGTAACACTTCAGAGTCTTTTACAAGGCTGATGATAGCAGTGTCACAGGCCGTACAGATGAAAGGTTTATACTGTGTGTGAATATGATTACAGTATGTTTACAGTCTCATACCACTGTCTGTATCTTCGTGATATTTATGATAAACAGTTCTAAGCTACTAGGTCCTCCATTAACCTGTTGGGGATGGGGGCGCTGTTTAGACTATTTATGCTGATTGGGTAATTTTTGAAACGGCTTCCCACAAAATCCTTGATCGTACAATATGCATATTATTATTATTATTGGATAGAAAACAGTCTATAGTTTCTATAGGAGTTGAAATTTTGTCTCTAAGTGGAACAGAGCCCATTCTACAGCAATTTCCCTGACATGGATTCAGATTTCAGAAATGTTGGCCACTGTTCTGAAGTCAGTTAAAAGGGCACTGATATTGCTATGACTATACGGACACTTCTTACGTCTTCCCCTGGATGCCTTTACGTGATGACGATTCCAATGGGGTCGATTGCGCGTTCACAGGCCCTATAAATCAAAAAACCCTGAGGCTAGCAAGTCTTTTCTTGGTGCGTCACGCGCGTGGAGGACACCGACCCTCTCCTGTTCCAAGCGTTAGTTTAGCCTGTTATATTTCTCCGGTCATCTTTTCACTCGTTATAGGAGTTAAAAACATCATAAGGTAGTTAATTTAAAGCGTTTTATAGCAATTTATATCCGTTTAGTGCGATTTTGGGACATTTATTTTTGAAACGATGTGAATAGTTGGGCACGCTTTTCAGTTCATCCCGAACGCAGTTGGCATTTCCACATGGCAAGAGGACAGCTTTCCACCAAAAGACGTTTACTCCCAAGAAAGGATCCTTTGCCCAAGATACTGATGGAAGAACAGCTCAAGGTAGGACATTTTTATTATGATAAATCGTGTTTCTGTCGAAACATTTTAGTGGCTTAGGACGTCATGTTTTTTGACGTAGCTTCGCTTGGCGCAAACTGTATTGATAAGTAAGGATAATTTAAAAAATGTAATTCCGCAATTGTATTAAGAATTAAATTGTCTATCAATCCCTGTCCACCCTATATTTTTTAGTCACGTTTATGAGTATTTATGTATAAGAGTAGATCACTGTCTAAGTGGCGCAAGGACATATTCTGACCAGCTTGTCTACATTTCACATTGTCTAACCATGATTTTGGTGGCTAAATATAAACATTTGCGATCAAACTCTATATGGATTGTGTAATATGATGTTACAGGAGTGTCATCGGAAGAATTCTGAGAAGGTTAGTGAAAAAATTAATATCTTTTGGCGATGTTGACTTTTATCGCTCACTTTGGCTAGAATCAATGCTGGGCTGCTATGTGCTATGCTAATATAACGATTTATTGTGTTTTCGCTGTAAGACACTTAGAAAATCTGAAATATTGTCTGTATTCACAGGATCTGTGTCTTTCGATTCGTGTATGCTGTGTATTTTTACGAAATGTTTGATGATTAGTAAGTAGGTAAACACGTTGCTCTAAGTAGTTTTTCTATTCCATTTGTGACGGTGGGTGCAATTGTAACCTATGCCATCTACCTGAAATATGCACTTTTTTCTAACAAAACCTATCCCATACCATAAATATGTTATCAGACTGTCATCTAATGAGTTTTTTTGTTGGTTAGGGGCTATAAATATCTTAGTTTAGCCGAATTGGTGATGGCTACTGGTGTTGGTGGACAAATAAAAGATGGTGGATTATGCTAATGTGTTTTTAGGTAATAGATGTACATCTTTACATATTGTGTCTTCCCTGTAAAACATTTTAAAAATCGGACATGTTGACTGGATTCACAAGATCTGTGTCTTTCATTAGCTGTATTGGACTTTAATGTGTGAAAGTTAAATATTTAAAAAATATATTTTTTTTGAATTTCGCGGCACTGGTTTTTCAGTGGGGGGGGGGGGGGGTGTGCCGCTAGCGCCACGCTGATCCTAGACAGGTTAACTAAAATCCCAGAGCGGAGCCAGAACATCCAATTGTAATGAGTTCTGCAAATTGTTTCAGCAGTGAAGCACATTAACACGAAAACCGGATTTACCGAATGAAGTTGGAGACCTGAGGAACCTCAAAAGTTAACCAACCCTGTGAACGGGTTTGGTATCTTATGTTTCTCTACTTCAACAACGAGGTTAGGTAAGTTGGAAGCTTGTGTTTTATAGCTTTGTAAGCAAAAAAAGGGAACATTGAAGTGATCTATGGGACTTTAATGAGGACCAGCCTACCTTTTGACACAAGATGCAGTGATGAAAAAACTGCCAAACTGTTAAAACTGTCACCTGTGATGAAGTGAAGGATGCTCTGGAAAATGGCATTCAAAGGTTTAAGAGTAGTGGCTGCTGCATTTTGGTAAATGGTGTCACCATAGTCAACAACTGGCAGGGAAGTTGACTGCACAATCTGCTTCCTGCTGTTCAGGGAGGGGAAAAGATATATTTCTAAAAGCGAAGCCCACTTGAAATCTTAGCTTTTTATCTAGCTCATCAGTATGTCTTTTTTAAACCTTAAATCCTTGTCAATCCAAAAGTCCAGATATTTATAGGCAGCAACCCAATCGATGGGAGAACCATCCAATGTATAAATATGTAGGCCATCTGAAACATTCTGGAGAGAATTAAAGAACAACATATATTTAGTCTTACCCACATTAAGTACACGTTTTAAACCAACCAGGGCTTTCTGTAAGGCAACAAGGTCAGATTACAGCTCTAACAACCCCTGTTCTACAGTTGGGGCAAAGGCATACATAACAGTATTGTCTGCATACAGATGCATATTGCACGTTTTAACAGATAGATCTATATTATTTATATAAATAGTAAAGACAACAGGTCCCAATACAGACCCCTGTGGTACACCTTTCGTAATATCCAGGAACCTAGAATTGACACCATCAGAAATCACACATTTTGTCCCGTCTGACAGAAAATTCTCAAACCACTTTCAAGAAGCCTGATCCAGGCCTATTTCAGTCTAGAAGCCTGATCAAGGCCTATTTCAGTCTAGACGCCTGATCCAGGCCTATTTCAGTCTAGAAGCCTGATCCAGGCCTATTTCAGTCTAGACGCCTGATCCAGGCCTATTTCAGTCAAGAAGCCTGATCCAGGCCTATTTCAATCAAGAAGCCTGATCCAGGCCTATTTCAGTCAAGACACCTGATCCAGGCCTATTTCAGTCAAGACACCTGATCCAGGCCTATTTCAGTCAAGACGCCTGATCCAGGCCTATTTCAGTCAAGACGCCTGATCCAGGCCTATTTCAGTCAAGACGCCTGATCCAGGCCTATTTCAGTCAAGACGCCTGATCCAGGCCTATTTCAGTCAAGAAGCCTGATCCAGGCCTATTTCAGTCTAGACGCCTGATCCAGGCCTATTTCAGTCTAGACGCCTGATCCAGGCCTATTTCAGTCAAGACGCCTGATCCAGGCCTATTTCAGTCAAGACGCCTGATCCAGGCCTATTTCAGTCAAGACGCCTGATCCAGGCCTATTTCAGTCAACCTTTGAATAAGAATGTCATCGTCAGAAATGTGTCAAAAGCCTTGGAAAGGTCTAGAAATATGGCAGCAAAGAGATTTTTTTTATGATCTGAGCAATTTAACACATCACCTAGAAAAAACGTAGCAGCTGAAACAGTGTTGTGTCAGGATCTAATACCAGATTGGTAAACATTAAGAATAGAGTGAGAAGTTTTAAAAGTTCTTAGCTGGACATCCTGTGGCCTTTTTGGAAGAGATGCACGTGTGGTTCTGAGTACCGTCTTACCCTGTTGAGGATGGGGGCGCTGTTGTGACTATTTATGCTAATCGTGTAATTTTTGAAACGGCTTCCCACAAAATCCTTGATCGTACAATATGCATATTATTATTATTATTGGATAGAAAACAGTCTATAGTTTCTATAGGAGTTGAAATTTTGTCTCTAAGTGGAACAGAGCCCATTCTACAGCAATTTCCCTGACATGGAGTCAGATTTCAGAAATTTTGGCCCCTGATCTGGAGTCAGTTAAAAGGGCACTGTTATTGCTATGAGTATACGGACACTGCTTACGTCTTCCCCTGGATGCCTTTACGTGATGACGATTTGAATGGGGTCGATTGCGCGTTCACAGGCACTACAAATTAAAAAACCCTGAGGCTAGTCACTCTTTTCTTGGTGCATCATGCGCCTAGAGGACACCGACCCGCACCTGTTCCAAGCATTAGTGGAGGGAGTAATATTACTCGGGTCATGTTTCTACTCGTTATGGGAGTTAAAAACATCATAAGGTAGTTAATTTAAAGCGTTTTATAGCAATTTATATCCGTTTAGTGCGATTTTGGGACATTTATTTCTGAAACGCTGTGAATTGCTGGGCACGCTTCCAGTTCATCCCAAACGCAGTTGGCATTTCCACATGGCAAGAGGACAGCTTTCCACCAAAAGACGATTACTCCCAAGAAAGGATCCTTTGCCCAAGATACTGATGGAAGAACAGCTCAAAGTAGGACATTTTTATTATGATAAATCGTGTTTCTGTCGAAAAATGTTAGTGGCTTAGGACGCCATGTTTTTTGACGTAGCTTTGCTTGGCGCAAACTGTATTGAAAAGTAAGGATAAATTAAAAAATGTAATTCCGCGATTGTATTAAGAATTAAATTGTCTATCAATCCCTGTCCACCCTATATTTTTTAGTCACGTTTATGAGTATTTATGTATAAGAGTAGATCACTGTCTAAGTGGCGCACGGACATTTTCTCACCAGCTTGGCTACATTTCACATTGTCTAACCATGATTTTGGTGGCTAAATATAAACATTTTCGATCAAACTCTATATGGATTGTGTAATATGATGTTACAGGAGTGTCATCTGAAGAATTCTGAGAAGGTTAGTGAAAAAATTAATATATTTCGGCGATGTTGACTTTTATCGCTCACTTTGGCTAGAATCAATGCTGGGCTGCTATGTGCTATGTGCTATGCTAATATAACGATTTATTGTGTTTTCGCTGTAAGACACTTAGAAAATCTGAAATATCGTCTGTATTCACAGGATCTGTGTCTTTCGATTAGTGTATGCTGTGTATTTTTACGAAATGTTTGATGATTAGTAAGTAGGTAAACACGTTGCTCAATGTAGTTATTCTAGTCCATTTGTGACGGTGGGTGCAATTGTAACCTATGCCATCTACCTGAAATATCCACTTTTTTCTAACAAAACCTATCCCATACCATAAATATGTTATCAGACTGTCATCTGATGAGTTTTTTTCTTGGTTAGGGGCTATAAATATCTTAGTTTAGCCGAATTGGTGATGGCTACTGGTGTTGGTGGACAAATAAAAGATGGTGGATTATGCTAATGTGTTTTTAGGTAATAGATGTACATCTTTACATATTGTGTCTTCCCTGTAAAACATTTTAAAAATCGGACATGTTGGCTGGATTCACAAGATCTGTGTCTTTCATTAGCTGTATTGGACTTTAATGTGTGAAAGTTAAATATTTAAAAAAAATATTGTTTTTGAATTTCGCGGCTCTGCCTTCTCAGTGGGGGGGGGGGGGGGTTAGTGCCGCTAGCGGCACCCTCATCCTAGACAGGTTAAAAGTCCAAAATCCATAATAAATTCCTGACAACTGGCCTCTGAACCTTCAAAAATGCTTAATAACACAGACCGTAATGTCCGAGGACACTCAACTAAGACACAGGGAAGCCTACAAGTATCCCAAACAAAGAAAGACACTGAGCCAACTAATACCAGCGAGGATAAATCCAACTCCTCCATATTGACGGCTCTGAATCAACACCAAATGTCAATGCAGGCGATGGCCATATAAGCAGTTAAGGAATCCCTGGAGGAACTGCTTTCAGGAGAAATTACATCACTTAAAGATATGGTGGAAGCCTCCAACACGTCTATCTTAAAACTCTCAAACGCTCTGGAGCGGCGCTGTGATGAGATGCAGGTTAGCAACAGGGCTGCTACAGATGACATAGCCAGCCAAGTCTCTGGTGCAGCGCTGTGATGAGATGCAGGTTAGCAACAGGGCTGCTACAGATGACATATCCTGCCAAGTCTCTGGTGTGGCGCTGTGATGAGATGCAGGTTAGCAACAGGGCTGCTACAGATGACATATCCTGCCAAGTCTCTGGTGTGGCGCTGTGATGAGATGCAGGTTAGCAACAGGGCTGCTACAGATGACATATCCTGCCAAGTCTCTGGTGTGGCGCTGTGATGAGATGCAGGTTAGCAACAGGGCTACTACAGATGACATAGCCAGCCAAGTCTCTGGTGCAGCGCTGTGATGAGATGCAGGTTAGCAACAGGGCTGCTACAGATGACACAGCAACCTGCCAAGATGCGGGAAAAAATAACGTCGCTTGAAGACAGAGAGAGGAGACTGAACATACATCTGGTAAGCCTGAAAGGACCCGCAGAGGGTTCTGACCCAAAAGGTTTTCTTCAGGAGAATATACCAAAATGGATACCTTTGCTACAAGGGGGGAAGATTGAAATTCAATGGGCACACCGATTCTACAGTGGCAATAATAACCGTAGCCATCCCCGCACCCTCATATTCTGCCTGTTATAATATGAGGACCGAGTGAATATTCCAAGCGGAACCAGAGCCCTCGAGAACCCACCGACATATAGGAGATCCAATCTAGCATTCTACCCAGACTACAGCAACGAAACCACACTGAATAGGAAATCCTTCAACCACGTCAAACGAGAGATGACAGCAAGATGACTTTGCCCATTCCTGATATACCCAGCCATCCTGAAGATCAGGAAAAATGTAACACTCTAAGAATTTCATACTGTGGAAGAAGCAGAGTCATGCCTTGCAGCTGAGAACAACTACAAGAGAAGGAGACCAGTCATCGTCCCCCATTCCTCCAGATTCTCCCCACTGCAGACGGAAAAAACAGACAACACCGGCTCCCCTCCTTCGTTGGATAAAGACCCACGAAGGCCCATCTTCACTAGTAAGATATACACAACTAATGCTAAGCTAACTAGCTAATGTCACCAATGCTTATTTGTTATTCAGCAACATAATTTTGTTAATTTGGTATGAGGGGCATGGTGGATGTGTTAGCTTGGCTGTTAGGAGTCTGGTTATACGGCTAAGATGCAGCTGGCTGGCATGTTGTTCGTTAGCTGAGTTGGTTGGCTGGCTAGGTTATCTGGCTGGATAATTATTTGGTTCTGGCTGCAAACGTTACCTGGCTAAACTATTTAGCCATCAGTAAAGCAGTCCTAGGGGTAAACTTTATGGGGATTAACATACAGAGCGCTCAGCTTGGTATGAGCATGTTCTGTGAAAAGTAATTTTAACATGTATTCATGTCATGTTAGATAAAAACCAGTGGCTGACATAATGTGACTGGACTTGGAACGTGTGTCGCTGTTTGGAAGCCTCCTGATGTACCTACCAGCCAAAGACAGCGGTTGAAGACTTCCTTTCTTGCAGGTGGTCACTGGTTTTGTTTCTATTATTGTTAAAAAATACAAAATAAAAACCCAGTTGTCAGAGTTTCTTCACAAATATGTATAATGGTGCACCAATATTTATTCCTTTTAATATTGAAGCAGACGTTTTTATTTTTTTTTCATTTATTTTTCATTTTGTCATACACTTGTCCACGCATTCTATATGACAAAGGTTTTAAATTAACCGTGAGGTCATCATAATGTTGTTAAATTCCCATGGTTTGTATTCCGCAATCAAGCGTACCAAATGCTTAGAATACATCAGATGCAAAAAGGTTGATATCGCCCTAATACAAGAAACCCACCTAAAACATTCTGGATGTGTATAGATTCCAAAAGATATACTATAAATGTGCTGGTCACTCTTCAGCCACTAATTTGACTGTCACCTCCCGGGTGGCGCAGTGGTCTAGGGCACTGCATCGCAGTGCTAACTGCGCCACCAGAGTCTCTGGGTTCGCGCCCAGGCTCTGTCGCAGCCGGCCGCGACCGGGAGGTCCGTGGGGCGACGCACAATTGGCATAGCGTTGTCCGGGGTAGGGAGGGTTTGGCCGGTAGGGATATCCTTGTCTCATCGCGCTCCAGCGACTCCTGTGGCGGGCCGGCCAACCAAGGGGGCCAGGTACACGGTGTTTCCTCCGACACATTGGTGCGGCTGGCTTCCGGGTTGGAGGCGCGCTGTGTTAAGAAGCAGTACGGCTGGTTGGGTTGTGCTTCGGAGGACGCATGGCTTTCGACCTTCGTCTCTCCCGAGCCCGTACGGGAGTTGTAGCGATGAGACAAGGTAGTAATTACTAGCGATTGGATACCACGAAAATTGGGGAGAAAATGGGATAAAAATTTAAAAAAAAAGATTTAAAAAAAAAAGATAATACTTTATTTTCTTCAAGACATAATGCAATTTCCCGTATAGACCACATATTTGTATCTCCTTATATAAACCGGTGTATTCAGATAACCGAGCAAGTCTGAACATGGAGCTGTCCTGTATAGTATCTAACTTGACAGCTACAAACGGAAAGGTGCCAGAAGATGGTGCTTTAACACAATATAGGCTTTTTTTAACATAACGTTCAACTTCGTTTGCCTCATATCTGAATTCAACTTGCAGTTAAAAAGTAGTAGATCTGGAAAAACAAATCGCTTTTGATTGAATCGCTCAGAAACAAAAATGTACAGAGCAAGAGGGGAAGATTTGAATAGCATTTTACTACACATAACTACAATCTAAAGCAGAATTTATAATGCATCGTACAAGAGTAACATACTTTTGGCTACAAAGCTTTAAGCAAAATGAGGCCTTTTCTTGTATCAATACAATTCAAACACCACCTGGTAAGATATCACATCGCAGAAATTAATGATACGTTTAGGAAGTTTTATTCACAATTATATACTTCAGAGGCGGACCCTGATCCTAGTAAGATTAAACACTTCTTATCATCATTGGACCTTCCCAAAATCGACAGAGAGCAATCTTGATTCCTTGACTCCCCACTTACTCTTGAAGAACATCTATGAAAAAAGTCAAATCACCAGGACTTGATGGTTTCCCTCCTGAGCTGTTTCTTGAAATATGGGATATTGTCACACCACTATTTCTTGGTTCTAACAATCATACATTAAAACATGGAGAATTACATAGAGACCAAAACACCTCACTGATTATAGTTTTGTTAAAAAAGGGCAAATCTTCCCTAGACTGTAAAAGTTATAGGCCGTTAATATCACATCTGCTCCTGCCACACCCCCTAGTGGACATCCGGTGTCTCATTGACCTGCAGCCATTCCCCCAGTTCCTTCTCCCTCTCTCTCTGTGTATGTGATTGTGTGGTTCGAGACAAGTGTGCTGGAGTCAGAGCAGTTCCCCACCAGCTGCAACCCGTTCCATAACCAAGACCTCTACAAATACTCACTCCTGCCACTTCCACTCGGCCAGATCGTAATCTCTGCTTAGTCAGTATTATGCTTCTAGCTTTTTATGATTATTCAAGATCATGTTTCCCTGCCTGACGCTGTTTATCCTCTCACTGCAGTTTTGCCCACTCTGACTGGTACCCGTCTCCTGTTCCACATCTCACCATCCTGATACCCTGTTCTGGATTCAGCTCACCATCACTCCCTTGGTTTTCCCTCCGGACCTGTTTAGCCTGTCTCAACCCAGCTCACTCCAACCTCAGCCTCCACATCTGGTTCACTACAACCCACCCAAGCTTAGTCTGACCTGCACTCCTCTCTCCCTGTGTTGCAAATAATATCTTGGTTCATTCATCCCTGTTTCCTAGTCTGAGTCTGCTCTTGGGTCTCCCTGTGCTGCTCCTCCTAACACTTAAGCCTTAGTACAACAGAGCTCAAGCTGTTAGCATAGGTACTTGCCATCAGATTGGAACAGCTTGTAGGAAATCTAATTAGTGATGATAAAACTGTGTTTAAAAAGGGTTGTTTAGCCTCAGACAATACTAGACGTCTATTCCATATCATAAATGAGTCTGAAAACGTCCCAGTTCCTTTTTAGTTTGGATGCAGAAAAAGCCTTTGATAGGCTAGAATGGAACTGTTTATGGTGTGTTTTGGAGGCCTTTGGTTTGGGTAAAGGATTTATCTACATGTTAAAAAAGCGTTGTTTTCTGCATCTCAAGCAGTTGTGCAGACGGGTAACATTCTATCCCAGATTTTCTGTTTACAACATTCCACAAAACAAGGAGGTCCATTATCATCAGCTCTTTGCCACTGTCATTGCAGCCCCTTGCTCAAGCGATGAGAATGAACCCCCTTATTTCACCCTTCAACATTAAAGGAACTCAGTATAAAGTGTCACTCTATGCCGATGACACTTTATTGTATTTCTCAGACATCTCAATTTCCCTTCCACAGATTCTGAAATGATTTACTATTTTTGGTACTTTCTCTGGATATAAAATAAATTGGTAAAAAAGCTTTACTGGTGCGCCTTAATAGCCCTGAGAAATTGCTTACTTTGCATGCTGCTTCTCCATTGCAGTGGCATGAGGCAGACTTTATTTATTTGCATATGCATACCCACCAAATATTCCCAAATTTTCCCAAACTTAAAGAGGAGATCACCTCTGATTTGCAGAGATGATCCTCTCTTAAAATCTCATTACAAGGTAGGATTGCAATTGTAAAAATGAACATACTCGGTCGACTACATTTTATATTCTCAATGCTGTGTATACCTCCTCCACCAAAATACTTTGAGGAATTAAAAGTCGATGACCTCAAAGTTTATTTGGAATAATAAAAAGACAGGCTTTCGATATGATACTCTTACACAGTTAAAGGGATCAGGAATTTTGTCTCTTCCAGATTACAAATGATATTACTGGCCTTCCAAATAAAATCCTTGAGAGTCATTGTTCAGATGATTTAATTGTATCTTCTTAGAGAGGCATAGACGAAGCACTTGTTGCACCGTATAGACTTACAGGTAAAAACACTATTCAAAATATTTGGTTCAATTATTTCCAACTCACTAAAAGTATGGTACTACTCTGAGAGACATATAGGCAACACTAAGACTCTGTGAATCTTCTCCTATATGGTGTTGTGTCTTTGCTATGGATTAAGTGATATGACATGCTATTTTATAAAATAACTTCTCTGTAATTAATATTACCTGATTTAACTCATCTCATAAATGTAGTTAACTAGGAAGTCGGGGCACCATGAAATAATGTTTATAGAACTGTTGTCTTCCGAATAAACTCTTAAAGACCTGGTAATCTTTTATATTAATAGCAGTCAATATTTAATAGTCACTTTATTTAGTCTTATCTGAACGTCGTAAAATTCTTGGTTATCTTCACGAACCCTGGCTAACAAGTTGAATCAGCAATACAAAATGTTGTTTAATTATTTATTTACTAAATACCTAAATAATCACACAGAATTACATATACACAGGATGGATCATACATTGACTGCTAATTATGTCATACAAGAAAATGTCCCTTGCGGACGGAACCGATATGACGGCTGGTTACACAAAGAAAGGGGGTTGGGTTTGAATGAAAGCGCGGGAAGACCGAGGAGCAAAAGGATTGGGTCTCTATCGGACCTCATGAAGATATGGTATCGTAAATACAGAATCTTATGCATTCTAAATAACCGCCCATTTGGAAAAGGAAAATGCAGTAAATATTTACTCTGAGCTGCGCTTCGATAGATTGGTCGAAGATGGAAGGCTGGGTTACGCAGAGGAGATCTCCCTTGTCCTTTGAAGAATATGTCTTGCGGTCAAACAGATACGTTGTAGTTCCCTGTCTTTCTGAAGAGATTGTCCGTCCTTTCCTAACCCACGTTAGGAAACTCGACGTCTAGGATGTTTCACTTCTTTAGTGAATAAGAGTTCAAAGTTGATACCAAGTTGCCATACTATAAGCTCATGCTCTATTCTGGCTGGTATAGTCGAAATTCATCCTTCGGCGTGTCGATCGTCACCTCCATGTTGAAATTTGCCCTTCTAAACGTATAGACATCAGACCTCATGTCACCATGAACACAATGTTAATTCCGTTAGGTTGTAGTTCAACCATTCGCAACCAGAGCTCATGATGAGTTTGCCTGAGTTCTGTAGTTGATATTAGCCCTTTTAAACGTATGGACAGCAGTCCTCACGTCATCGGGAACACAAGGTTGTCTTTCGTCAATGGCCTTTTGTAGTGGTGGAGAGATTGGCGTGTTTCATAGTTCACAACCAATCTTTGTTCACTTGGGTCGGGCCACTGAGTGAGCATAGTTCACTTATGAAAAAATTCTCTCATTTAGAAGCTAAAATTATATTTAATCTTTTCCCAAATAGTTCATATTTAAACATTTATATTACACAACAATTCCATGTGTAACGGCTTTCTTTTTCCTCTGATGAGGAATAGTAGGAAGGATCGGAAGACCAATGCGCAGCGTGGTACGTATCCATAATGACTTTTAATGAGAATGAAATACGACAAAATACAAACTAACAAAGTGAAACAAAATGAAAACCGAAACAGTCCCGTAACGTGAAACACACAAACACTAAACAGGGAAAAACCACCCACAAAACCCGACAGAAAACAGGCTACCTAAATATGGTTCCCAATCAGAGACAATGACTAACACCTGCCTCTGATTGAGAACAATATCAGGCCATACGAGAAACACAAAAAAGAAACACAAAACATAGATAACCCACCCAACTCACGCCCTGACCACACTAAAACAAAGAAATAACAAAAGAACTAGGGTCAGAACGTGACACCATGTGAATCTGAGAACTAGAATGTGTAGACTTTCCAAGATACAGTTTCTGTCGTCCTATCAGACGACAATTGATCTGACATCATATTCTTTAAGTACCAACGTATACTTTCAACTGCTTGGATTCCTGAAATGTGGTTCCGTTCCCAACCTTTTGATGGTACCAGACTCTCTCTTTGTTAACAAAGGGTTTTCCAAGAGTCCAATCTGTAGAGCAGAGAGAGAAAAGGGGGGAAACGTATTTATGGGGGTCATAAACCTCACCAACAGGGCAACGTCATGACAATGGCATAACCATAACCTGCTGACAAAAAAATAAGCCTTTTGTGAGTCCATTGTGGGCGGATAAGGGTGTGCATACGTTACGAGACATGTATAATGATAAGGGGCTGATGCTTTTCCAGGACCTCAAACAAATGTATTCACTTCCAGACTTTTACCTTTACCAAGAGTTAAGATCTTTGTCAAAAGCTTATGGTGTACCATGGGATGACCCATTAACATCCCACATAATGCTTACATAGATAGACCCTTCATTGATTTCTAAAATAGTATCTGCCCCTTATTATTGCCTGCTGTCTGTTAGATGCTCTACATTGGCGGTCACTCTGGTTTGGAATCGCGAGATGCAGGGATTGGGTCACTATCTACGATTTGGGAAAATGTATTTGTTACCTTTAAAAAAAAAAATACAGCACACCATCTTATACATTATAACCTGATTCGTACAGTAGAGGTCAACCCCATTTAGACGTTTTAAGACAAAGCTGATTCCTACTCCGATATCAAGTCAAATCAAATTAAATAGTATTAGCCACATGCGCCGAATACAACAGCTGTACCTTACGGTGAAATGCTGAATACAACAGGTGTAGTAGACCTCACAGTGAAATGCTGAATACAACAGGTGTAGTAGACCTTACAGTGAAATGCTGAATACAACAGGTGTAGTAGACCTCACAGTGAAATACTGAATACAACAGGTGTAGTAGACCTCACAGTGAAATGCTGAATACAACAGGTGTAGTAGACCTTACAGTGAAATGATGAATACAACAGGTGTACCTTACGGTGAAATGCTGAATACAACAGGTGTACCTTACGGTGAAATGCTGAATACAACAGGTGTAGTAGACCTCACAGTGAAATGCTGAATACAACAGGTGTAGTAGACCTTACAGTGAAATGATGAATACAACAGGTGTACCTTACGGTGAAATGCTGAATACAACAGGTGTACCTTACGGTGAAATGCTGAATACAACAGGTGTAGTAGACCTTACAGTGAAATGATGAATACAACAGGTGTAGTAGACCTCACAGTGAAATGCTGAATACAACAGGTATAGATAGACCTCACAGTGAAATGCTGAATACAACAGGTATAGATAGACCTCACAGTGAAATGCTGAATACAACAGGTATAGATAGACCTCACAGTGAAATGCTGAATACAACAGGTGTAGTAGACCTCACAGTGAAATGCTGAATACAACAGGTGTAGTAGACCTTACAGTGAAATGCTGAATACAACAGGTGTAGTAGACCTTACAGTGAAATGCTGAATACAACAGGTATAGATAGACCTCACAGTGAAATGCTGAATACAACAGGTATAGATAGACCTCACAGTGAAATGCTGAATACAACAGGTGTAGACCTTACAGTGAAATGCTGAATACAACAGGTGTAGTAGACCTTACAGTGAAATGCTGAATACAACAGGTGTAGTAGACCTTACAGTGAAATGCTGAATACAACAGGTGTAGACCTTACAGTGAAATGCTGAATACAACAGGTGTAGTAGACCTTACAGTGAAATGCTGAATACAACAGGTGTAGTAGACCTTACAGTGAAATGCTGAATACAACAGGTGTAGTAGACCTCACAGTGAAATGCTGAATACAACAGGTGTAGTAGACCTTACAGTGAAATGCTGAATACAACAGGTGTACCTTACAGTGAAATGCTGAATACAACAGGTGTACCTTACAGTGAAATGCTGAATACAACAGGTCTAGACCTTACAGTGAAATGCTGAATACAACAGGTGTACCTTACAGTGAAATGCTGAATACAACAGGTGTAGTAGACCTCACAGTGAAATGCTGAATACAACAGGTGTAGTAGACCTTACAGTGAAATGCTGAATACAACAGGTGGACCTTACAGTGAAATGCTGAATACAACAGGTGGACCTTACAGTGAAATGCTGAATACAACAGGTGTAGTAGACCTCACAGTGAAATGCTGAATACAACAGGTGTAGTAGACCTTACAGTGAAATGCTGAATACAACAGGTGGACCTTACAGTGAAATGCTTACTTACAAGCCCCTAACCAACAATGCAGTTTAAAAAATACAAATAAGAAATAAAAGTAACAAGTAGTTAAAGAGCAGCAGTAAAATAACAATAGCGAGACTATATACAGGGGATACCGGTACAAAGTCAATGTAACACGGGCATCGGTTAGTCGAGGTAATTGAGGTGTGTGATAGATGCCGTATGAATGCTGCTGGAACACTAATGCACATGTTTTGGGAATGTCCTGTGGTGTCCCAGGTCTGGTCACATGTTTTGGGAATGTCCTGTGGTGTCCCAGGTCTGGTCACATGTTTTGGGAATGTCCTGTGGTGTCCCAGGTCTGGTCACATGTTTTGGGAATGTCCTGTGGTGTCCCAGGTCTGGTCACATGTTTTGGGAATGTCCTGTGGTGTCCCAGGTCTGGTCACATGTTTTGGGAATGTCCTGTGGTGTCCCAGGTTTGGTTACATGTTTCAGATTTCCTTACAACAAGTATGCATTTCCCTGCGAACAAAGACCCACTTTTATTTTTGTTGAATGACTCTTCATTTATATTACTGGTTCATAAAATAATAATTTATGCATGGTTAACATCAGCAAAAAGGTTATCCTTCATGCTTTGATTACCTATACAATCCTCTCGCCTTCAGACACGGTTATCATGTTTTCCAGATATTGTTCGTATAGAGTGATCAGCGGCCGTGATAAACAAAGCTCGGGCAAATCCAGTTGAGGCATGGAATGTATAATGTAAAACTCTATCAGATATCAATCAACAACCAATCAATAACCAAGCTATGGACCTACATGGTTAAGGGAGTGAGGGGATGCCATTTTCTCTTCTGAGAATAGTATAGAATATGTCGTATTGTAAACCCTACTTCCTTTCTGTAAACGTCATATTGTGCACTCAAATAATTGACTCCTGACAGTATGTAAATAGTTGTATTGTATGTTAGTGTTGTCATGTCAGCTAGTATTTCTAATATAATCATGCCTTGTGTGTTATATATTGTGAAATAAAAATTAAATGTTGATTACAAAAAAAAAAAAAATTCTAAGCTGACAGTTGGCCAGGGATTCTAAAAGATCATTTGAAGATTAGACGCTAGTTTTCTAAGTCAGAAGGATATCCTCCTTTGTGTAAGGGGAGGCAATGTGACTCTTTCCAGATCATAAGGATAACACCAGAAACTATTGTCCAATTAAAGATGTGGGTCAACAGCTCTGCAATAAGAAGGGCAGAGAACTGCAGTAAGGAGGACTTAATTGAATCAGCCCCTATGGATTTTTGTAACATCATTATTTAGCAAAACACAACAAACATTTCAAATGAAAAAAAAGTTGGTAACTCTATTAGCGCAACATTCTCTACACTCTGAGTGGGACTAGAGGACTACCTCTAGTGGAATGTTCTGAGGAGACTAGAGGACTACCTCTAGTGGTATGTTCTGAGGAGACTAGAGGACAACCTCTAGTGGAATGTTCTGAGGAGAATAGAGGACTACCACCAGTGGCATGTTCTGAGGAGACTAGAGGACTACCACCAGTGGCATGTTCTGAGGAGACTAGAAGAAGTGGAATGAGATTCATTACCAGAGACTATCCTTTCAAACAGGTGGCCATCTGGAGCAAAATGGTAATTTAAAGCGTGGGACCAGAGACCGTCAGAACCTGCTGGGACAATAAGTGGGTGGAGTTTTGGTTTCAAGATTTGATCACTTTCCAGAAGGTGGATGGATTACCACCACTCTCAGATACACAAATCAATAAATGTCACTTTTGTTTCTCTAACAACAGAATAGACATCTATTTCTCAAATGTCTGAAGTGCTGCCAATCAGACATAGAAGCAGTCAGTCTAGCCTTAGCCCAAGCTAAATGTCTTTCCTGTCATTTCAAAGCCAAATGATGCGTCAACCTGTTACGGGGAGTGGAACAGGGAAACCCAAGAGCAGACTCAGACGAGGAGACTGGGATGAAGTAACCGATATATTATTTAAACGCAGGGGAAGATGGAGTGCAGGCAAGGGGAAGCTTGGGCCGGTTGCAGGAAACCAGGTGAGGAGGCTGAAGGTGGAGGGAGAGGGGTTGGGGCAGGGTAAGCAGTTCCGGAGGGGAATCCAAGGGAGCAGTAGAGTGGGGAATCCAGGGCAGAGTAGCAGGATGAGGAGACGTGGGACTGGAGACAGGGACCAGAGTCAGAGCAGAACTGTAGCGGAGAGGAAAACCGTTTCAGGCAACGAAAATAGACACAACAGGATAACTGGCTCTAAATAGTAACAAATGGCTAGAAACATAGACTGACTGAGCAGAGATTACAATCTGACAGTGTGGAAGTGTCAGGACTGAGTATTTGTAGAGGTCTTGATTATGGAACAGGTTGCAGCTGGTGAGGATCTGCTCTGACTGCAGCACACCTGCCTCTGCCCACACAATCACACACACAAAGAGAGAGGGAGAGGAAGAGGGCGAGAGGACCTGGAGAGCGGCGGCAGGTCACGAAGACACAGGATGAGCAGTAGAGGGCGTGGCAGGAGCAGATGTAGCATAACCAAGGATTTGATCTGTCTTTCAACCTTAGAATTTTGTAATAAAAAAAAGATTCGAAAAAAACTAAAGTACTAAAGTTATTTTTAGAAATCTAACACGCCGATTGCATTAAGAACTAGTGTATCTTTCATTTGCTGTACAACATGTATTTTTTAGTAAAGTTTATGATGAGTTCTTTGATTAGATTAGGTGACTGTCCAAAATATCTCCGGACAATTTTATGCAGTTTGGCTACGTATTCACATTGTAAAACCACGATTTGTACCGCTAAATATGCACATTTTCGAACAAAACATATATGTATTGTGTAACATGATGTTATAGGACTGTCATCTGATGAAGTTTCTTAAGGTTAGTGAATCATTTTATATCTTTTGCTGTTTTTTTGCGATCGCTACCTTTGCGGTGAATGAATGCGGTTGTGTGGTTGGCTATTGTGGTAAGCTAATATAATGCTATATTGTGTTTTCGCTGTAAAACACTTAAAAAATCTGAAATATTGGCTGGATTCACAAGATGTTTATCTTTCATTTGCTGTACACCATGTATTTTTCATAAATGTTTTATGATGAGTATTTAGGTATTTCACGTTGCTCTCTGTAATTATTCCGGCTGCTTTGGTGATATTTTTGGTGGTAGCTGCAATGTAAAACTATGATTTATACCTCAAATATGCACATTTTCGAACAAAACATAGATTTATTGTATAACATGTTATAAGACTGTCATCTGATGAAGTTGTTTCTTGGTTAGTGACTAATTATATCTCTATTTGGTCGGTTTTGTGATAGCTACCTATGCGGTAAAAAAATGGTGAAAATATGCGGTTGAGTCTTTTGCTATTGTGGTTAGCTAATAGAATATTGTGTTTTCGCTGTAAAACATTTTAAAAATCGGAAATGATGGCTGGATTCACAAGATGTGTATCTTTCATTTGGTGTCTTGGACTTGTGATTTCATGATATTTATATGCTAGTATTTACTTGTGGCGCTATGCTAGGCTAAGCTAGTCAACTTTTTTACTGATGAGGATGCTCCCGGGTCCGGGATGGTGACCAAGTAGAAGTTAATAAGTCTAATTGTGTTGCTGTCCTGGGGCTCTGTGGCGTCTGTTTGTGTTTGTGGACAGAGCCAAAGGACCAGCTTGTTTAGGGGACTCTTCTCCAGGTTCATCTCTCTGTAGGTGATGGCTTTGTTATGGAAGGTATAGGTGGTTGTAGAATGTATAAATATTCTTAAGGACCGGCGTCCCGTCAATGGGACAGTTGTTCAGCATGTTATGTCAAGATCGCAGATTTTAGAGGAACAACAAATGTCGGTACAAATAAATGTCTTATATGGGCTGAAAGCTTAAATTCTTGTTAATATAACTGCACCGTCCTATTTACAGTAGCTATTACTGCGAAAAAATGCTATGCTACTGTTTGAGGAGAGCTCCTAACAAACCAAACAGTTTTTTCACCGCGATAGGTTTGATAAATTCTCCTCTGAAGGTGAAATGTGTTCTTAAATTCTGAAATGTTGCTCTGATTCATCATCCAAAGGGTCCCAGCTGTAACAGCAGTAACAAATTTCCTCAAGCGAAACCACTTCTTCTCACTCAACTGGTCTAACCCCACCGTCTTCTGTAACGTCACAGCTGACCTCACAAACTTATCAACATCAAAATATTCTGCCAATTTGACAGATTTCCCAAAAGTCTCATCCAGAAAACCATTTACCTCCTCTAGATCATAGATTGAGTCCTCACCAGCTGCTATCATATCAAAAGAGATATCCATATCCTTGTCCTGATCCTCCTCAGCTGAGGCCACAGACCACTGACTCCCCTCTACCACATCCCTTTCAACACTCCCCATTTGCACCCCATCACTCGTACCCAGGCATCTCCTCCACTACCTTGGAGACTAGCCCCACCTGAACCCCATTACTCGTGGTGGGCATCTCCTCCACTACCTGAGAGCCTAGCTCCACATGAACCCCCTCCTGTACTCCATTACTTGTAGTGGGCATCTCCTCCACTACCTGGGAGCCTAGCTCCACATGAACCCCCTCCTGTGCCCCAGTACTCGTACTGGGCATCTCCTCACCAGTCTGAGGAACTGGCTCTTCAGATCCATCCTTACCTTCTACAAAATATTTTTCTGCTGCATAACATTTCCCTCTAATACAATTTGCAAAACCGTGCCCTCCACACGGATAACTTGTTCCTCAGCAACAGGTGCTTGTGGCTGCTCAACCACTGTCGGCCCACCTCTCCCTACATCAGTGGGCCCAGGCGTTACGATGACCACCTGCGCCCCTCCCTCTGCCTTCTCCCTTTTCGGGCAAGCATGTTGCTTATGGCCAACATCCCCACACTCAAAACACCGTTGACTACCCGTACTAGCATAAGCCATATACAGTCTATTGTCATACTTGACTTTAAACGATAACTCTAAAGTCTGCTCCGGTGAGTCCAAAAACATAAACACCTGTCGCCGAAACGACATAACCTGTTTCAACGCCGGGTGTTTGCAACCCAACGGAACAATCTTAATTGAACTTGTAAACTTCCCAAAGCGCAATAACTCGCGCTCCAATAGCTCATTGGGAATAAACGGTGGTACATTTGAAATCGTTACCCTTGTTAACGGAGAAAAAAGCGGCGTAACTTGAATAAACATTCCTTTAAGAAGTACGCCATGCTCAACCATCCGATCAACAAGACTCTCTTCTTTAAGAAGTACGCCATGCTCAACCATCCGATCAACAAGACGCTCTTCTTTAAGAAATACCGCCACTGCTTTATTCATCCGTGACGCATAAGCAATATTCTCATATCCTACCTTCTCTCCTACGACCAGAAAACTCCTCCACCGTGACAGTAGCTTCAGTAACACACCTAAAGCCATGCCGAAGTGACAGGGACGGCATCCCCATTCGGGCTGCCATCCCCGCCAAAATCAAGGTAATTTCGATACGAAAAAAACTAAATACTTAATTCTACCACACAAAAGAATATATAATAATCTTAATCATGCACAGAAGAAAACAAAGAATGCCACCAAGAAAGAAAAAACCGAAAGAAAGAATATCTGAATATCTAACTCTACACAACACACGCACTCCCTCGATCATACAATTCCCATCGTGCAGCGAGAGAGAGAGAGAGAGAGAGAGAGAGAGAGAGAGAGAGAGAGAGAGAGGTTTTTTGTGTAACTCATCATACAGAATGGATGACACAGTGCATCCTTTTGGGTACCCATATTTGCTTGTGAGTACTACTTTCAAAAATTATAGAAAACCTTTCACTTTATAAGCAAGATGCTCTATCTGCACTGTATGGTGGAGTAATTTAAAACCTCAACCGCTTCTCTCTCCCGGATCCGGGATCCTCCTCATCAAAAAAGCTGACTAGCCTAGCCTAACGGGACAGGGATATCATATAATATAATTTTCATGGAATCACAAGTCCAATACAGCAAATGAAAGATAAACATCTTGTGAATTCAGCCATCATTTCCCGATTTTTGAAATGTTTTACAGCGAAAACACAATATGTATTTCTATTAGCTAACCACAATAGCCAAACACACAACAGCATATTTTCACCATGTTTCCACCGCATAGGTACACACACACACACACAGAGAAACACACACACACACACACACTCACACAGAGAAACACACAGAGACACACACACACACACACACACACACACAGCTCAGCAGACACACACACACAGCTCAGCAGACACACACACACACAGCTCAGCAGACACACACACAGCTCAGCAGACACACACACACACACACACACACAGCTCAGCAGACACACACACACAGCTCAGCAGACACACACACACACAGCTCAGCAGACACACACACACACACACACACACACACACACACACACACACACACACACACACACAGCTCAGCAGACAGACACACACACACACACACACACACACACACACACACACACACAGCTCAGCAGACAGACACACACACACACACACAGCACATCTTCACTGATGCCACCATAGACACAAGTTGTAGCGGAACTACAGAACACTCGGAACACCACAACATTCTACACTACCTGACAATTCCAAATGGTCCTCTCAGTACCAACTCAGTCCCGTGTGGCTCAGTTGGTAGAGCATGGCGCTTGCAACGCCAGGGTTGTGGGTTCATTCCCCACGGGGGGACCAGGATGAATATGTATGAACTTTCCAATTTGTAAGTCGCGCTGGATAAGAGCGTCTGTTAAATGTAAATGCTTTCAATAAGAGGTGACATCACTACTTCCGGACGCATGTTGTACTCAAACTTCACCACTGTGTCGTTGATTGACCGATTCATTGTATAACCATTGAAAGTAGAGGGAGATATTTGTGCCGGGAATTTCCTTTACAAGATGAGCTTTTTCAAGGCAACGTAGTAACAAGTGTATCTACAACGTTGGAACAAAACAAGAAGTGAGTCAATCTCCCTGTTAGTGTCGCCATACTTGTTATCGTCGACCTTCAAGTTTGATGCTTTATCTAGCGAGCAAACAGCTGGGATTCTATACCCTCAAGACTAGTTGATAGCTTGATAAAAAAAAAATGGTTTATTTCATTTGGAGAACACAGCATGAGTCACCTGGCTGTTTGTGTCTCATTGCATGTTATGAAGCTTCCAGTCAAACTAGGGATACATCACAAATGGCACCATATTCCCTAGTGCACTACTTTTGACCAGGGCCCATAGGCAGGCCATTCCTGTCTCCAAAGTTTTGGTGGGGGTATAATTTCCCCCCCCCAAAATAAAAAGGATTTTATTTAAAATACATGTTTTTTTTTGGTTATTGGTGTCCGGAACCCACTGCCCGCAAGTCATCTTCAAGTTCGCCCCTTACCGGTGTCTGTTGGTTGCACCTGCTCTTTTTTCTGCGCTTGCACGTGCTCGGTTGTGCCTTTTTCCCAGTCTTCCCTGTACAGAGTTTGAGCCAGCCTGGTATCCATCCTGGAGAGATGCAGTCAACGGTGGAGTGTGTGTAGCTAGCTAGCTAGCTAGTTAGTTTACATACAGTATCAACAATACTGCCACAGCATTTTGACTTGATAACACTTGATTTAGCCTACATCATGATCAATATGGGGTCTGATTGGCTGATACACAGCAGAGAGAGGTATATATATATTTTTAAATGTAACCTTTATTTAACTAGGCAACTCAGTTAAGAACCGCTAGCTATAAGAGGTTTTAAGAACAAATTCTTATTTGCAATAACAGCCTACCAGGGAGCAGTGGGTTAACTGCCTTGTTCATGAGCAGAACAACATATTTTTACCTTGTCAACTACGGGATTCAATCCAGCAACCTCTCAGTTATTGGCCCAACTATCTAGCCGCTAGGCTACTGGCTACCTGCTGGTTACTAGGCCAACGCTCTAACCAATAGGCTACCTGCCGCCCCCAGGTTAGAGAAGAATGACAGAGGTAAATCCCAATCAGTCAAATAAATGGAGTTAGCCAACAAGCAGATTTACATCAATCATCCGCATCAATGATCAAACCAAACCAGAA
>NC_074686.1:38574018-38577362 GCF_029448725.1 Salvelinus fontinalis | reverse complement strand
ACTTCCTATGCTATCATATTTCAAATGGACAAAACATCCTAAATTTGGCACATTCCGTACTTTCATATTGCATTTGGACATTTCTTATGGTATTTGGCAAAGGTTCACTGACCTTTGACTTTGACTTTTGACCTCCTATTAAATTATATTGCAATTGGACAAAACATGTGCCTTATGGACAAGTCATTAAAAATATGACATTAAAATATGACAATAAAATATGACAAAAGTATGTTCATACAGTTCTTATAGATGTATAATTAACAAAAAAAATCTAAAGATTTTGAAAAACTGTCCAAAACTGTAATTACGTTTATTTATTTTTCTATTTTTTTAAATTTGACCCTTGTGTCTTGACTTGATGTACATTTGCAATATGATAATTTATGGTGCAGTGCACTCGCCATCTATTGGATTTTTGCTGTGTGACACTCGGCATTTGCCATATGATATTTGCAATATGTTTTGAATTAAATGCCGTCCATTTGAGTGGTATTGGACACCGTGTATATGTTTCGTACAGTGCCAATATGTACCCTGCCATTTTTATCCATTTCAGGGGGGTCTTCCCTTACATAGGACAGTTGGTAGAGTGGCAGAGTGTACAACATTTTCCATCAAGATAGAACTACAGTACCTACAGTACCTATAATACCTACAGTACCTAGCCAGTATCTACAGTCCTAGCCAGTATCTACAGTATCTACAGTACCTTTCCAGTATCTACAGTACCTACAGTACCTATAATACCTATAATACCTACAGTACCTATAGTACCTATAATATCTACAGTACCTATAATACCTACAATATCTACAGTACCTATAATACCTACAGTATCTACAGTACCTATTATACCTACAATATCTACAGTACCTAGCCAGTATCTACAGTATCTACAGTACCTTTCCAGTATCTACAGTACCTATAATACCTACAGTATCTACAGTACCTATTATACCTACAATATCTACAGTACCTAGCCAGTATCTACAGTATCTACAGTACCTTTCCAGTATCTACAGTACCTATAATACCTATAATACCTACAATACCTACAGTATCCACAGAACCTACAGTACCTAGCCAGTATCAAGTCTTAGGATAACCTCTCTTTGGCGCGTGAGACGGTAGCGTCCCACCTCTTCAACAGCCAGTGAAACTGCTGGGCGCCAAATTCAAATACAGAAATACTCATTATAAAAATTCAGAAAACAAAACATATTTTACATAGGTTTAAAGATCAACTGCTTGTGAATCCAACCGCGGTGTCAGATTTAAAAAATGCTTTACGGTGAACGCATACCTTACGATTATTTGAGAACATAGTCCAGTAGACAAATCATTACAAACAGTAGCCAGCCAGGTAGAACAGTTACACAATTTAGAAATAGAGATAAAATTAATCCCTTACCTTTGATGATGTTCATATGGTTGCACTCAGCAGACATTCATTTACTCAATACGTTTTATTTCTGTTCGATAAAGCATCTTTATACCCAAAAACCTCCGTTTTGTTCGCGCGTTTTCTTCAGTAATCCACAAGCTCAAACGCAATCAAAACAGGAAGACAAAAAAATCTAAATTGTATCCGTAAAGTTCATAGAAACATGTCAAACGATGTTTATATTCAAACCTCAGGTTGTTTTTAGCCTAAATAATCGATAATATTTCAACCGGACAATAACGTCATCAATTTAAAAGGTAAACAAGAAACGCACTCTCTCGGTCTCGCGCATGAAAAAGCTCTGTGACACGGCAGGGTCCACTCATTCAGACTGCTCTTACTTTTTCATTTTTCAGAATACAAGCCTGAAACAATTTCTGACTGTTGACATCTAGTGGAAGGCATAGAAACTGCATGTTGAGTCCTAAGTCAATGGATACTGTATTGGCATTGAATAGAAAACTACAAAACCAACAAACAAAAAACTACTTCCTGAATGTATTTTTCTCAGGTTTTTGCCTGCCAAATCAGTTCTGTTATACTCACAGACACTATTTTAACAGTTTTGGAAACTTTAGAGTGTTTTCTATCCAAATCTACCAGTTATATGCAGATAATATATTCCGGGCCCGAGATGCAAGCAGTTTAATTTGGGCATGCATTTCATCCAAAATTCCGAATGCTGCCCCCTACCCTAGAGAAGATAAAGGCAGGAAGTTGGGCCTTCAGGGGGAGGAGTCCTAGCTAGTTATAGTTTTTTGACCATACAGACATACAAACAGGTCATATTATGTATTTTCCATATCAAGTAATCTATGCTTAAAGTTGATTGGAGAATCATTTTTTTGTTAGATATAAGAAGAATAAACCTTTTTGTTGCACCATATCCCTGGATCTCATTGAATGTTTTGGCCGTTTGGAAACCTTGAATGTGGACTGTATGTGTCCGAAACAACCCCACTTCAGGCTAGGGCAGTGGCTATGGTAAAGAGGAAGCCACTACACCTACAGTAGCTACAGTACCTACAGTACGTTGCTAGTATCTACAATACCTACAGTACCTAGCCAGTACCTACAGTATCTACAGTACCTACAGTACCTAGCCAGTACCTACAGTACCTACAGTATCTACAATACCTACAGTATCTACAGTACCTAGCCAGTATCTACAATACCTACAATATCTACAATACCTACAATATCTAAAGTACCTAGCCAGTTCCAGACTATATTAGTTACTCTCCCTGTGCTGGCTATCCACACACACACACACACATCTTCACACACACATCGTCACACAGAGACAGACATACAGACACACACACACACACACACACACACACATTCTCCTCTGTATCCATCCACAGCAGGTCTAGTCCCATTCTCTCGGTTAACATAACACTGTCAGACAGTCGATTGTTGGCCTGGAGAGACCAGGGGCCAGAGAGGCCTGCCCCAGAATCAGACACCCCAGGGGGGCTGAGACATCACCCTTCCTCCCCTCCTGCCCTGGCTGCCCTGGAGCCGTCACCAGAGGAAACAGAGAATTTCGAGGCAGAGAAGGAGGGTAGGGAGAAGATAGATGGGGAGACAGAGGAGAGGGAGACAGAGGAGGGGAGAGAGTCAGAGGAGAGGGAGACAGAGAAGAGGGAGTCAGAGGAGAGGGAGAAGATGGAGAGGGAGACAGAGGAGAGGGAGACAGAGGAGAGGGAGACAGAGGAGAGGGAGACAGAGGAGAGGGAGACAGAGGAGAAGGAGACAGGAGAGAGAGAAGATAGAGGGGGAGAAAGTAGGGAGAGGGGGAGGGAAATAGAGAGAGAAGATCGAGGGGAGAAGGACAGAGAGCAAGAGGAGAGGATAGAGAGGGAGGGGAATAGAAGGAGGAGGAGAATGGAAG
>NC_074686.1:38371518-38566518 GCF_029448725.1 Salvelinus fontinalis | reverse complement strand
GTGTGTGTGTGTGTGTGTGTGTGTGTGTGTGTGTGTGTGTGTGTGTGTGTGTGTGTGTGTGTGTGTGTGTGTGTGTGTGTGTGTGTGTGTGTGTGTGTGTGTGTGTGTGTGTGTGTGTGTGTGTAAAGAAAGAGTCGGCTTGAAGCTTGCCAGGGTGTTGTGCATGTGGATAAAGGAAGGTCTTAAACCGTTCTAGATCCAAGGATCAGGATAACGGTTAGTGGGCAAACCAACCCTTAGAGTTACGGTTAAGATAGCATAACAGTTAGTGGACAAACCAACCCTTAGCGTGACGTAACGGTTAAGATAGTATAACAGTTAGTGGGCAAACCAACCCTTAGAGTTACGGTTAAGATAGTATAACAGTTAGTGGACAAACCAACCCTTAGAGTTACGGTTTAGACAGTATAACAGTTAGTGGGCAAACCAACCCTTAGAGTTACGGTTAAGATAGTATAACAGTTAGTGGACAAACCAACCCTTAGAGTTACGGTTAAGATAGTATAACAGTTAGTGGAAAACCCCCCCCTCCCCCCTTAGAGTTACGGTTAAGATAGCATAACAGTTAGTGGACAAACCAACCCTTAGAGTTACGGTTAAGATAGCATAACAGTTAGTGGACAAACCAACCCTTAGAGTTACGGTTAAGATAGCATAACAGTTAGTGGACAAACCGACCCTTAGAGTTACGGTTAAGATAGCATAACAGTTAGTGGGCAAACCAACCCTTAGAGTTACGGTTCAGATAGTATAACAGTTAGTGGATAAACCAACCCTTAGAGTTACGGTTAAGATAGCATAACAGTTAGTGGATAAACCAACCCTTAGAGTTACGGTTAAGATAGCATAACAGTTAGTGGATAAACCAACCCTTAGAGTTACGGTTAAGATAGCATAACAGTTAGTGGACAAACCAACCCTTAGCGTGACGTAACGGTTAAGACAGCATAACAGTTAGTGGGCAAACCAACCCTTAGAGTTACGGTTAAGACAGCATAACAGTTAGTGGACAAACCAACCCTTAGAGTTACGGTTAAGATAGCATAACAGTTAGTGGACAAACCACCCCTTAGAGTTACGGTTAAGATAGCATAACAGTTAGTGGGCAAACCACCCCTTAGAGTTACGGTTAAGATAGTATAACAGTTAGTGGGAAAACCAACCCTTAGAGTTACGGTTAAGATAGTATAACAGTTAGTGGACTAACCACCCCTTAGGGTAAGTGTTAAGATAGCATAACAATTATTGGTCAAAATCCTATTTGTGGTCTGTAGTCTGAGTGTACCATATTTCCAATCCTTTCTAGCATGGCTGGTTATCCCTGGTGTCCCCCTGTCTCGTCCATGTTCCACCATACAGCCCTTAATGACTGCAGTTCTTCTATTTGACTTTGAAATGAATCTTCCAGGAGGGTTTATGGAGGAGAACACGCAGGAGGAAAGCATGAGAGAGAGCATTAAAAAGTCTCCAGCTGAATGTAATTGCTCCCCAGTCCCCCTCAATTCTTTAGGATGTAGCTCCTGCCTCGCTGTTTGGTGTGTGTGTGTGTGTGTGTGTGTGTGTGTGTGTGTGTGTGTGTGTGCTCCTGCCTCACTGTTTGGTGTGTGTGTGTGTGTGTGTGTGTGTGTGTGTGTGTGTGTGTGTGTGTGTGTGTGTGTGTGTGTGTGTGTGTGTGTGTGTGTGAGGTTGAGTGTGAGTGTGTGAGTGTGAGAGTAGACGATGGCTTAGAAAGAGGATAACTTTTTCTCAGTACTGTATAGCTCAACTCAAAACAGACTTGCTCTGAAAAGGGGAGGCTAAAATATATTATTTTCAGAACACAGTAATGTCTAACATCTTGAGGAGCATAATTCAATAGCAGACTTATTTTCTCCTGCGTAGAGATGTTAAACGCAGTGAATACTCAGTCAGTCATTTCACCCAGCATCCGTTGGGCTGAGCTGTTTATTTGCCTTGTCAAATAAGCCGACAGCTAGTCTTACTGAGGTCAAACGTATAATGAAAAAATACATTACAGATAAGACTTTACAATTTACATACATTAACATGTAGTGTGTGTGTGTGTACATTAAAGCAGTGACACATTTAACCTGCATTTCACTAGGCAAATCAGTTAAGAACAAATTCTTTTTTACAATGACGGCCTACCGGGGTTAACTGCCTTGTTCAGGGGTAGAATGACAGATTTTTACCTTGTCAGCTCAGAGGATTTGATTCAGCAACCTTTCAGTTACTGGCCCAATGCTCTAACCACTAGGCTACCAGCCACCACATGAAGCCTTTCTCTAACCAAAATACAGTGTTAGGCCTACTTTATGTCTGCAACGTTGCTATAGTAATAGTCCTACCCATACATGAGGTACAGAGGTCAATTGAACTCGACCAAAACAATTGAAATGTGTGGGAAAGATCCCGTGGTTGGGAAATATTCTGAATCTCCTTATTGCCTCCCCAGCAAAATTAGCCTACATTTAGGAAACTGTTTATATGAGTATTTCACAGTTCATTTCATTTCATTGTTGAGGCAAAAATCGGAGTATACAGATGTAGGATCTTAGTTTGACCCATTTCGTGACAGAAGGAAAATAATCCTGCAGCAGGAGGATTTGAATGGATATTTAAAACTTGTATTCTTATCGGCAGACACAACAGCCTTGGTTTCTCTAATGACTGCCTCACCTGGTTCACTAAGTACTTCTCAGATAGAGTTCAGTGGGTCAAATCGGAGGGCCTGTTGTCCAAACCTCTGGCAGTCTCTATGGGGGTGCCATAGCGTTCAATTCTCGGGCCGACTCTTTTCTCTGTATTTATCAATGATGTCGCTCTTGCTGCAGGTGATTCTCTGATCCACCTCTACGCAGACGACACCATTCTGTATACTTCTGGCCCTTCTTTGGACACTGTGCTAACAAACCTCCAAACGAGCTTCAATTCCATAGAACTCTCCTTCCGTGGCCTCCAACTGCTCTTATATGCTAGTAAAACAAAATGCATGCTCTTCAACCGATC
Organism: Salvelinus fontinalis; assembly: GCF_029448725.1. Classification (NCBI taxonomy): domain Eukaryota; kingdom Metazoa; phylum Chordata; class Actinopteri; order Salmoniformes; family Salmonidae; genus Salvelinus; species Salvelinus fontinalis. The sequence goes on along the minus strand of NC_074686.1, from coordinate 38,563,509 downwards.
ACTGCCCGTACCCGCCCGCCCGACTAGCATCACTACACTGGACAGTTCTGACTTAGAATATGTGGACAACTATAAATACCTAGGTGTCTGGCTAGACTGTAAACTCTTCTTCCAGACTCATATTAAGCATCTCCAATCCAGAATTAAATCTAGAATTGGCTTCCTATTTTGTAACAAAGCCTCCTTCACTCATGCTGCCAAACATACCCTTATAAAACTGAAGTTGGAGACATATCTCTCTCACCAACTTTAAGCATCAGCTGTCAGAGCAGCTTACCGATCGCTGCAGCTGTACATAGCCCATCGGTAAATAGCCCATCCAACCAACTACCTATATCATCCCATATTTGCTTTGGTTTCTCTGCTCTTTTGCACACCAGTGTTTCTACTTGCACATCTATCACTCCAGTGTTAATTGCTGAATTGTAATTACGTCTCCACTATGGCCTACGTATTGCCTTACCTCATTTGCACACACTGTATACAGATTTTTCTATTGTGTTATTGACTGTATGTTTGTTTATTCCATGTGTAACTGTGTTGTTTTTGTCGCACTGCTTTGCTTTATCTTGGCCAGGTCGCAGTTGTAAATGAGAACTCAGCTGGCCTACCTGGTTAAATAGAGGTGAAATAACTGGCCTGCCTGGTTAAATAAAGGTGAAATAACTAGCCTACCTGGTTAAATAAAGGTGAAATAACTGGCCTACCTGGTTAAATAAAGGTGAAATAACTAGCGTACCTGGTTAAATAAAGGTGAAATAACTAGCCTACCTGGTTAAATAAAGGTGAAATAACTGGCCTACCTGGTTAAATAAAGGTGAAATAAATAGCCTGCCTGGTTAAATAAAGGTGAAATAACTAGCGTACCTGGTTAAATAAAGGTGAAATAACTAGCCTACCTGGTTAAATAAAGGTGAAATAACTGGCCTACCTGGTTAAATAAAGGTGAAATAAATAAAAGTATTTTATTAATAATATTTAGAATCTCCACCGGGGAGCAGCTGGAAGAGGTGTTTGTAGGCTATACAATAAATTAGACTGCAGGCCCATTGGGCATCCGTTGAAATAGCCCATGTAAGATATATGCAGGCTTCAGATAGTCTCGTGTGAATTATTATGTGGATGATAATCAATAGAAAATATTTGTAACGGGTAGATGCACTCAGTTTTTTATATAAATTGTTTTATTATGTGTTGAAGGTAAACAATAGGCAGAATAAATTCATGGTAGTCGAAGTACCTGTGTGAAGCTGAGCCCAACAGGCAGATGCCAGCATGGGTTAGAATCTGGCTCAATACAGTCCTTTGAATGTCCAGAGGAACTAGTTCTGTTCTAGCTACTCTCTGTGAAAACTAGTACTGTTCAAAGTTACTAGTTACTAGTTACTGTCTGGAGGAACTAGTACTGTTCTAGTTACTAGTTACTGTCTGGAGGAACTAGTACTGTTCAAAGTTACTAGTTACTAGTTACTGTCTGGAGGAACTAGTACTGTTCTAGTTACTAGTTACTGTCTGGAGGAACTAGTACTGTTCAAAGTTACTAGTTACTAGGTACTGTCTGGAGGAACTAGTACTGTTCTAGTTACTGTCTGGAGGAACTAGTACTGTTCTAGTTAGTCTGGAGGAACTAGTACTGTTCAAAGTTACTAGTTACTGTCTGGAGGAACTAGTACTGTTCAAAGTTACTAGTTACTGTCTGGAGGAACTAGAACTGTTCAAAGTTACTAGTTACTCTCTGTGAAAACTAGTACTGTTCAAAGTTACTAGTTACTGTCTGGAGGAACTAGAACTGTTCAAAGTTACTAGTTACTGTCTGGAGGAACTAGAACTATTCAAAGTTACTAGTTACTCTCTGTGAAAACTAGTACTGTTCAAAGTTACTAGTTACTGTCTGGAGGAACTAGAACTGTTCAAAGTTACTAGTTACTGTCTGGAGGAACTAGTACTGTTCAACGTTACTAGTTACTGTCTGGAGGAACTAGTACTGTTCAACGTTACTAGTTACTGTCTGGAGGAACTAGTACTGTTCAAAGTTACTAGTTACTGTCTGGAGGAACTAGTACTGTTCAAAGTTACTAGTTACTGTCTGGAGGAACTAGTACTGTTCAAAGTTACTAGTTACTGTGTGGAGGAACTAGTACTGTTCAAAGTTACTAGTTACTGTGTGGAGGAACTAGTACTGTTCAAAGTTACTAGTTACTGTGTGGAGGAACTAGTACTGTTCAAAGTTACTAGTTACTGTGTGGAGGAACTAGTACTGTTCAAAGTTACTAGTTACTGTGTGGAGGAACTAGTACTGTTCAAAGTTACTAGTTACTGTCTGGAGGAACTAGTACTGTTCAAAGTTACTAGTTACTAGTTACTGTCTGGAGGAACTAGTACTGTTACTAGTTACTGTCTGGAGGAACTAGTACTGTTCAAAGTTACTAGTTACTAGTTACTGTGTGGAGGAACTAGTACTGTTACTAGTTACTGTCTGGAGGAACTAGTACTGTTCAAAGTTACTAGTTACTGTGTGGAGGAACTAGTACTGTTCAAAGTTACTAGTTACTGTATGGAGGAACCAGTACTGTTCAAAGTTACTAGTTACTGTCTGGAGGAACTAGTACTGTTCAAAGTTACTAGTTACTGTCTGGAGGAACTAGTACTGTTCAAAGTTACTAGTTACTGTATGGATGAACCAGTACTGTTCAGTTACTAGTTACTGTCTGGAGGAACTAGTACTGTTCAAAGTTACTAGTTACTGTGTGGAGGAACTAGTACTGTTCAAAGTTACTAGTTACTGTATGGAGGAACCAGTACTGTTCAAAGTTACTAGTTACTGTCTGGAGGAACTAGTACTGTTCAAAGTTACTAGTTACTGTCTGGAGGAACTAGTACTGTTCAAAGTTACTAGTTACTGTATGGATGAACCAGTACTGTTCAAAGTTACTAGTTACTGTCTGGAGGAACTAGTACTGTTCAAAGTTACTAGTTACTGTCTGGAGGAACTAGTGCTGTTCAAAGTTACTAGTTACTGTCTGGAGGAACTAGTACTGTTCAAAGTTACTAGTTACTGTATGGAGGAACCAGTACTGTTCAAAGTTACTAGTTACTGTCTGGAGGAACTAGTACTGTTCAAAGTTACTAGTTACTGTCTGGAGGAACCAGTACTGTTCAAAGTTACTAGTTACTGTCTGGAGGAACTAGTACTGTTCAAAGTTACTAGTTACTGTCTGGAGGAACTAGTGCTGTTCAAAGTTACTAGTTACTGTCTGGAGGAACTAGTACTGTTCAAAGTTACTAGTTACTGTGTGGAGGAACTAGTACTGTTCAAATTTACTAGTTACTGTCTGGAGGAACTAGTACTGTTCTAGTTACTAGTTACTGTCTGAAGGAACTAGTACTGTTCAAAGTTACTAGTTACTGTCTGGAGGAGCAAGTACTGTTCTAGTTACTCAAGTAATTTCTGAAGAAGTATATATAGTTTTTATTAATGTAGGTAAGTCAGTTTAGAAGAGATTTGTTTTTTCAATGACAGCCTAGGAACAGTGGGTTAACTGCCTTATTCAGGGGCAGAACAACAGAGTTTTACCTTGTCAGCTCGGGGATTCAGTCTAGCAACCTTTCGATTACTGGCTCAACACTCGATCCACTAGGCTGCCGGCTACCTGCTGTGACATACTTCTTACTCTGTTACATTTTACCAAATCACTTCAGTTACATATATTTATATTATTACATCATCGCTGTTGGAATGGATGAAAACCTACCGCCACATTTTTTTTTTTTTACATTAATGGTTGGTTCCCCTTTATGTCTGTATGTACGTTTCTTAACCCCTTGACCAACGAAATGCATTCAAAAGAGCTTGACATCAAATCTCTTTAGTCCATTGGCTCTCAGTGGTCCGACAAACCCTGTATCTTCACCTTGTCTCTTGAAGATAAGAGCATGTCTTCACTCCTGACGATATTTTTGTTCTTGTGTTCTTTGCCAGATGCAATCAGAGGTAAGTTGCACTTTTATTACCTTTTGCCTTTGTAATATTATATATTTCTGCAGTAAGATAAGTATTTCTAAGATATAATTCTGCTGTTGAAATTGTGTTTCGAGGGCGAGTGCAAATCAAATGGCTTAATCTCCTGTTTTTAGCTCCCTGTATGATCCGTTTGTTGGCTAACTAGCCACCTTATGGCATAAAGAATGAACAGATCAACTGACTAAGCTAGCTAGCTAACTAGCTGCAGTGTCAACCATATAGCTAGATCAACAGGTCAGTCCACCACAGCATCCTCCCATGCATTGCTTGTGTGTGTGTGTGTGTGTGTGTGTGTGTGTGTGTGTGTGTGTGTGTGTGTGTGTGTGTGTGTGTGTGTGTGTGCGTGTGTGCGTGTGTGCGTGTGTGCGTGCCTAAATTGAATTCTGTTTTCATGACAAGGCTTGCATAAGCAGATCTGTCATACAGTCAGTGTATCATCTCACTAAACGGTTTGTGCCAAAATCAATTTTTTTTGTGTGTGTCTTTTTATTTACAGCTTGTAGTGGCTCGACCGAGGGGGAGGAGAAAGCGCCAGCGAAGAAAAGGAAATTCCCTTCAGAGTGGAAAGGAGAGGTTAAGAAGAGGACGAGGCTGGAGGGTAAATACGGTGTTGTCTAGAAGGGATACAGCTTTTGTCAAAAATTGACTTTTTGTGGCAGGTTAGGTTAATTTATCCAGCAGGTTAGGATAATTAACATAGCAGGTTAGGATAATTAACATAGCAGGTTAGCTTAATTAACATAGCAGGTTAGCTTAATTAACATAGCAGTTTAGGAGGAGTAGGTTAAAGTTAAATAAAGGGTCAACTAAAATGATGTCAATTTGACAAAAGCTGTATACCGTCTAGACATGACTGATAAATCCTACCTTGGCAGGAAAAAGATGATTGAGTTGACTATGGCAACTGATATCTGCACTGTTTGATTATTTATTACTTACATTATTCTTACCTGAATACCTACCTTGATGTTTAATTCTGTGCTGAAATGTGTCTGATTTGCAGTAGTAGTAACATGATAGTGAAATGTAGATATCGATTGTAGTTAGACTGTTGTGTCACTTAAATGACCCTCCTTGATATTTCATTCTGAGTGAAAAATCTAACAGCACACTTGGTGTAAACCTTTTGTTCACGTTCACATGTACTTCAAATGATATTGTGACATTTTCATTATTATTCCAATGTCTCGTGTACCATTTAACCTTTTTATGAAGTTGAGCATATTGATAGATATTAAGTCACCTTTGAATGGCCGTAATTAAAACAGTACAGCCTGCAGACTTTGTTTGATTTCAGTCTTCGTTTTAGACTACCTGTGCTGGAGGACATCTGCAAGATAGTGCTGGCAGGCTTTATAAATTATTGTCAAATCAATTGCAGTAAGTTGTTGTCCTTTTTTGTTTTGCTGTTTCAGTTTACCACGAGATATAAAAATGACCTCACAAAATGTGAAAACTAGTTCTAAAGTAGGTTTGGATAGTCACACCCTGACATAGAAGGTCCTCTGGGTTCTCTATGGTGTTTTAGGTCAGGGCGTGACTAGGGGGGTTTCTAGGTATTGTATTTCTATGTTGGTGTGTGTGAGTATGGTTCCCAATTAGAGGTAGCTGATGATCGTTACCTCTAATCGGGGATCATACTTAGTGTGTCCTTTTTCCCACCTGCGATGCGGGATATTGTTTTGTTTTGTATGAGTTTCTGTGTGCGCTACCTATTTCGAGATCGTTATATCTTCGTTGTTTTGGGAAGTTTCACTACAGTTAAAATGTAGGAACTCTACTCACGCTGCGCCTTGGTCCGATTATTCATACGACCACCGTGACACTGGATACTTTGAACTCTTACTTGAGTTGTTTCTTAAGAGGGATACTTTTACTTGAGTAAATGACAATCTAGATAACTTCTTGCCACTAGGGAGGTGCTATTTCGACATAGCACAAATGTGTACCCAATGTAAACGGCCTCGTACTCAATTCTTGCTCGTACAATATGCATATTATTATTACTATTGGATAGAAAACACTCTCTAGTTTCTAAAACCGTTGTAATTATGTCTGTGGGTGAACCAGAACTCTTTCTGCAGCGAAATCCATGACAGGAACTGCGAAGGTCTGAAAACGAAGCTCTGCTCTGAGATCAGTTTTAAGCCCTGTATGTATCGTATGGATCGACATGAACTGCACCCGCCTTCCCCTGGATGTCAGTAACCAATGAGAAGTGGAATGGGGTCTCTACGTCATTCTCAGAGTTTATAAATGGCCAAGGAGCATGAGGACCTCTCTTTTCGACTTTTGCCTTTACGCAAAGCAGGACCTCAGCATGGCATTTTGGAACGCTCAGTTATCGACCTTAAATATATCCGTCTTTAATTTAATTTGATATAGGTGTTAGAAACATCATAACGAAGTTATTTTAAACCGAGTTATATCAGTTTATGCAAGTATATTGCTATTTTCGGAATTTCCTTAGAATTACGTTTTGGGTATTTGGGCATGCGTGACCACATAGCTACTGTTAGCGGCTAATTCCGAAGTTGAAGGCCGACGTTTTACAACCAAGCAAGGATTCTTTTGGACAAAGGACCACTTGGCCAAGATTCTGATGGAAGCTCGTCCAAAAGTAAGAGCTATTTATGATGTTATTCCGTATTTATGTGTAAAAATGTAAACGGATTTGACCGTAATTATTTCGGCACTAGTCTGGCTGTAGCGCACACTGTATGTCTTGTAACGTTAATTTTTAAAATCTAACTCAGCGATTGCATTAAGAACTAATTTGTCTTTCAATTGCTGTCCAACCTGTATTTTTTTAGTCAAGTTTATGAATAGCTTTCGATAAGATTAGGTGCCTTTCCAAAATGGCGCCGGCCAGAATGCATGCCCTGTTGCTACTGATCACATTGTATAACCACGGTGTGTGCTGCTAAATATGCACATTTTCGAACAAAACCTATATGGATTGTGTAATATGATGTTACAGGACTGTCATCTGAAGAATTCTGAGAAGGTTAGTGAAAAAATTAATAGCGTTTGGTGGTTTATAACGTTATTGCTATTTTTGCCTTGAATCAATGCTGCCGTGTGACTGACTATTGTAGTAAGCTAAGATAACGCTATGTTGTGTTTTCGCTGTAAAGCACTTCGAAAATCTGACATATTGGCTGTATTCACATGATCTGTGTCTTTCATCTTCTGTACGCTGTGTATTTTTAAGAAATGTTTTATGATGAGTAATTAGCTAATACACGATGGTCTCTGTAGTTATTCTAGTCATTTTAGTGATAGTTGTGATGGGGGCTGCAATTGTAAACTATGATTTCTACCTGAAATATGCACATTTTTCTAACAAAACCTATGCTATACAATAAATATGTTATCAGACTGTCATCTGATGAGGTATGTTTCTTGGTTAGTGGCTATTTATATCTTTATTTGGTCGAATTTGTGATAGCTACTGATGCAGTAAGAAAATAGTGGAGTAAGAAAATTGTTGTCTTTTGCCAACGTGGTTAGCTAATAGATTTACATATTGTGTCTTCCCTGTAAAACATTTTAAAAATCAGAGATGATGGCTTGAATCACAAGATCTGTATCTTTCATTTGGTGTTTTGGACTTGTGATTTCATGAACATTTTATTTTATGATATCCCTGTAACTTTAGGCTAGGCTATGCTAGTCAGCTTTTGTGATGGGGGGGATCCCGGATCCGGGTTTGTGAGGCGTTAGAGGATAAGTAACTCTAGATAAGTTACAGCACTTTTACTTAAGTACAGATTTTCAGTAGCTACACACTTCTGCAAATTATACATAGCCTAACTATAAAACGTGAGCATCCACTCTGGAGGAAAGTTGATTGTTCTACAGTCAGGCCTAATCAACTCAGCCAGCGAAACACAAACCTGGAGCCTATTATGGGTTTTCACACCTTTTATTATGTGACAATCGATAGGCTAACGCAGGGGTGTCAAACTCATTCCACGGAGGGCCTAGTGTCTGCAGGTTTTTGGTTTTTCCTTTCAATAAAGCCCTAGACAACCAGGTGTGGGGAGTTCCTAACTAATTAGTGATGTTAATTCATCAATCAAGTACAAGGGAGGAGCGAAAACCCGCAGACACTCGGCCCCCCGTGGAATGAGTTTGACACCTGTGGGCTAACGGGTAGCCTACAGAATGCAGCCTATTGGAATGTAATCAAATAACAAGGGACTTGTTGCAACCATCGATGGCACTAGATTATCGAAAGCTGATCTCGTCTCGTTAAACCATCAATTTGCGCAAAATTCACCTGCACAGCTGGGGTCTCATTTATAAAACTGCGTGGAGGATTCACGTCAAAGGGTGGCATACGGACAAAAAACAGAAAGTGTTTATGCACAAAAAAATTCAGATTTATAACACAGTGGCAAAGCACGTCCCACGCCAGTTTCCCTTTATAAATCACAATCAACTCGGTATTTGGCGCACGTGAGCGAGCGTCTTGTCCCACCCTTTTAGCGCCCATAGTTGCCTATAAATAGTCAGTGAAACGCCACTAATTAATATTCACCCATACTGACTGCATGACGACAATGACGGCAAATCCCGACAGAAAGGCAAAAAAATAAATAAAAAGCACCTAGTGTGAAATGGAAGTTGTTATGGGGAGGTTGAAGCAAGAACAAATATATTGTTTGGTGGACAGTGTGGGCATTACAAATGCCAAAAAGGCGTTAGAGTGGTAGCATGTCGTGGACGCTGTGAATACTGCTGGCTCAGGTCGGACCCTCTCAGCAATAAAAAAAGTGGTCCGACATAAAAGTGGAGGCCAAAAGGCGCATAGCCTTACACAGACAAAGTGTTTGTGCCACCGGCGGGGGAAACGGGACACCGGAGCTCAAGCCCCTTGATGAGCGTCTTGCTGATATTACAGGGGAATCCCTCCTGAGTGGAGTAGTGATGGAGGTGGAGGGGTAAACGGATATGCAAGACGCACCGGATGATCCAGGTATGTAATTGGTATTCCTTCATTTGAAAAGAGTAAACCAAATGCATTCAAGTTGTGTTTAAACATTTATTTGCACCAACAATTGTGACATTTTCTATTGTTTTTAGTCACTGAGTGTTCCAGCAGGGTCGGTGGTGCTGCAGCTGAACAGGAGCTGAGTGTTCCAGCAGGTCAGTGGTGCTGCAGCTGAGCAGGAGCTGAGTCAAATCAAAGTTTATTTGTCATGTGCTCCGAATACAACAGTGGAATGCTTACTTACAAGCCCTAACCAACAGTGCAATATTTAAGTAAAACAATAGGTATTAGGTAAACAATGGATAAGTAAAGAAATACAAAAGAAAAAAGAAAAGAGTGAAAATAACAGTAACGAGGCTATATACAGGTGGTACCAGTACAGAGTCAACATGCTGGCAGCGGTTAGTCTGGGGCACCGGTTAGTCGGGCTGAGTGAGGTAAAATGTACATGTAGGTATAGTCAAAGGTGACTACGCATAGATGATAAACAGAGAGTAGCAGCAGTGTAAAAGAGTGGGTTGGCGGGTGGGGGGTGGTGGCACACAATGCAAATAGTCCGTGTAGCCAATGTGGAGGGGCACCGGTTAGTCGGGCTAGTGGAGTTAATATGTATGTGAATGTATAGTTAAAGTGACTATGCATAGATGATATCTAGAGAGTAGCAGCAGCATAAAAGAGGGGTTGGCGGGGGAGTGGTGGGACACAATGCAAATAGTCCGGGTAACCATTTGATTACCTGTTCAGGAGTCTTATGGCTTGGGAGTAAAAGCTGTTGAAAAGCCTTTTGGTCCAAGACTTGGCGCTCCGGTACCGCTTGCCATGTAGTAGCAGAGAGAACAGTCTATGGCTGGGGTGGTTGGGGTCTTTGACAATTTTCAGGGCCTTCCTCTGACACCGCCTGGTATAGAGGTCCTGGATGGCAGGAGTGATGTACTGGGCCATACGCACTATCCTCTGTAGTGCCTTGCGGTCGGAGGCCGAGCAGTTGCCGTACCAGGCAGTGATGTTGCAGCTGTAGAACCTTTTGAGGATCTGAGGACCCATGCCAAATCTTTTCAGTCTCCTGAGGGGGAATAGGTTTTGTTTTGCACCTCTTCACGACTGTCTTGGTGTGTTTGGACCATTCTAGTTTGTTGGTGATGTGGACACCAAGTAACTTGAAGCTCTTAACCTGCTCCACTACAGCCCCGTCAATAAGAATGGGGGCGTGCTCAGTATGTTTTTTTCCTGTAGTCCACAATCATCTCCTTTTGAGCCCAGCCGTCTCCACTACACCTCGTGCGTCACAACCCTCTAGCAGCTGGGTCCTCACAGATGCAGTCGTGCAAACGAAAGAGACACCATCGACGCTATTAACAACGTTGCCAAGGAGTTGCAGGAAATAAGAAATGTTGTGTGACATAAGCTGTACATTGATAGAATTACAAAAAAAAATAGTGTTATTTGTTTCCATATCCTGTGTTCTTACAAGCAACGCATCACATCCACACGCTGGCAGACGGCAGCTGCGTTTGGTTCAAATGCCTGGAGATAGAGTTCGGACTCGGTTTCGGACAGCTTCACGGGTTAAAGCCACATTCCTTAGCGGTGCCACATTATGTAGCACAGCACACGCCCTCACAATGTCGCAGACCTTTTCAGGCTTGCATAAAAGGTTTCCCGCCTGAGGAATCGAGACAGCGCCATCTGCCTTTCAGAAGCCTGATGGTGCGCTCCACAACAGCGCATATCTGGCAATGGCGCACATTGCAGTTCCTCTCCTCTGCGCTCTGTGGGTTGGCGAAAGGGGTGAGCAGCCACCGCTTGAGGGGATATCCACTGTCGCCTGTAAGGTTAGTGAATGGTTTAGGCACTGCAGTAGAGAAATTGCAATTGATTTATAATTTCTACATTACTCATCCGTACCTAGAAGCCAGCTACGCACAGCTCCGGCCTCAAGTCTGCGCCCATCACTGCTGTTTCTCCATATGAATGAGTCATGGGCCACTACACTAGTCGGTACCAAATCCGCATCACATATGATTTGGACATTAATGGAATGATAATGCTTTCGATTAATGAAAGCAAATTCATTCTCACTCGGTGCCCTTATAGCAACACGAGTGCAGTCAATAGCACCGATTACATTTGGGAAACCGGACATTGCTGCAAATTGCTATTTTTTATTTGCCTGTTCACCCACCGTGTAATGAAACTTTATGTAGAGGTGCGTCAATCCAATTATAGTTCCTACCACGTCTGGCATAATGCGGCTAAAGGTTGGCTGAGAGATCCCTGACCTGTCAGCCAATTCCCTTTGAAAAGTGCCGGTTGCTAGAAATCCAAGGGTTGTCAGGACTTGAAGTGGGACAGGCACAGCTTGGTTTCTGCGGGTCCTTATCTCTAAAGCTGGGCCAACTACAGCACAAAGATCCAAGAGAACAGCTCTTGCTAATCAGAACCGGCTCATAAGCCACTCATCATCATTGGCCAGTAAATCTTGCTAGTCTCTGAAAATTTGCTCTCTCCAAATTCTTCCATTCGCCAGATCTTCCAACAGTGCCAAAGCAGCCATTGTGCGTCATTACGCATTGTAATTGCATGCCTTTTTATACCCACCCATTTGATTGTCAAAGCCACCCAATTGCGTAACACCTTCAGGTGTGGTAATTACCCTGATTCTGATTGTAACTGACAATGACAGGGCCATTATCACATTGACAGTTCTTCGCAACGAACATGTGATAACAATATATGAAACTATGCACTTGTATCTGCCTGACTGAGGCATCAAAAACGGCATCAGTTTAACCCTTGTGTAGTCTTAGCATGCTGTATACTCCCCTTGTTCTAAGGATAAAAAATGACTCGCCTTCACTAAAACCCCTAAAATAAAGCAGCTTAAATGAATTTTAAACCCCAAATCCATTTTGCATGAAGAAACAACCTGTCATTCGTCACAAACTTTGTGAATATCTGGTTTTTCCCTCTTAAATGCAGTCTTTCTGCATTGTGTATCAGTCTTTCTGCATTGTGTATCAGTCTTTCTGCATTGTGTATCAGTCTTTCTGCATTGTGTATCAGTCTTTCTGCATTGTGTATCAGTGGACACCACTCATTTTTATTACAACACACCTGTCATAATTGTTTTATTTACTAAAGTAGAGGTTTATTATTATTATTATTGCTAAATGTACTACTTAGGTGTAAACATAACATTTTTAGCAAGAGATAGCACTTGTATAGCCTAGGAAAGTAGCAGAGATGTGCAGAAAGTATTTTTGAATGAATAACAGTCTAACTTTTTTGGCAACATAGTGATATATTCTTATATACTGTACAATGAGGAAATCACTACAAAATACTAGCCTTCTCACATTTTTTGAGCCATTGCCCCCACCCACAAGGTGTATAGACAACAACAATTAATAAGAATAAAATAAGATAATAGATACAAAGCAAAAACGTGAAGAACATAAATCAATCAACTCTAATTAGCAGATGTAGGACAGTATGCAAGTGTGTGTGCATGGACTTTGCAGATGTATTTCTCACATGTGCAACTCATAGTATTTGTTTTACAGTCCTTCTTTGGGGGTACAGAATTGGCATCTCCTCCTCTTGCCTGCCCCAGCTACAGCCTCAGGTAGATCAGGACAAGATTCAGCCCCCTGAACAGCTTTCACAAGCGCTGCAGAGGCTGCTGTGCGGGGGAAGCGCACCCTTCTTTAAACGTGTGGGGTTACAAGTGCCTTTCCCAGCTGCTCCAGGAACACCCTCCTCTTGTTCCGTTTATCAGGCATCCAGGTAGGGTTGATCTTGTTCCATATCACGAAGGCGTATGATGACACATCAATGATGTTATGGAAGAAAACCATGGGCCAGCGGGCAGTCATCCTCCTGCAGCTGTAAGTTCCAATCACCTTGTCCAGGTTGTCCACACCTCCTTTGTTGTGGTTGCAGTCCAGGATGATGGCTGGTTTCCTGTCCTCACGATCACTGATCTCAGCCGTTTTGTGCAGTGTTCTCAGGAGGACCACATTCTTGTTCCTCTCTGGGAGGTAAGAAACTAGAGTGGTGGTGGGAGTGAAGACAAACTTTGATGAGAAGGCCTCTCCCCTTGTTGCGAGGAGTGCAGCAGGCTTGTTCTTTTCTAACTGTGCCAACCATTCCTCTTCAGGAGCTGCTGGCTGAGTTCAATCAGTAGCACACATAATCTCCATTTCTCATTGTGTGTGTGTGTGTGTCTTTCTGGTGTGTAAATGATTATATAGCTGCCGGGTCAAAAATGACCCTAAGACAATCTTTGTACCCTGGTGATGTACAGCGTTCGTACAGCGTTTTAAAATGTTTTACAGGGAAGACAAAATATGTAAATCTATTAGCTAACCACGTTAGCAAAAGACACCACTTTTCTAACTCCATCAGTTTCTTACTCCATCAGGTGCTATCACCAATTTGGCTAAACTAAGATATTGATTGCCACTAACCAAGAAAAAAACTCATCAGATGACAGTCTGATAACATATTTATGGTATAGGATAGGTTTTGTTAGAAAAATGTGCATATTTCAGGTAGATATCATAGTTTACAATTGCACCCACCGTCACAAATGGACTAGAATAAATTCATTGAGCAACGTGTTTACCTAATTACTAATCATCAAACATTTCGTAAAAATACACAGCATACACTAATCGAAAGACACAGATCCTGTGAATACAGACAATATTTCAGATTTTCTAAGCGTCTTACAGCGAAAACACAATAAATCGTTATATTAGCATACCACATATGCAAACGTTACCAGAGCATTGATTCTAGCCAAAGAGAGCGATAACGTAAACATCGCCAAAATATATTAATTTTTTCACTAACCTTCTCAGAATTCTTCAGATGACACTCCTGTAACATCACATTACAACATACATATACAGTTTGTTCGAAAATGTGCATATTTAGCCACCAAAATCATGGTTAGACAATGACAAAAGTTGCCCAGCTGGTCAGACAATGTCGTGCGCCATATTAGACAGTGATCTAGTCGTATACATAAATACTCATAAACGTGACAAAAAAATATAGGGTGGACAGCGATTGATAGACAATTTAATTCTTAATACAATCGCTGATTTACATTTTTTAAATTATCCTTACTTATCAATACAGTTTGCGCCAAGCGAAGCTACGTCAAACAAAATGGCGTCATAAGCGATTAACATTTCTCGACAGAAACACGATTTATCATAATAAAAATGTCCTACTTTGAGCTGTTCTTCCATCAGAATCTTGGGCAAAGAATCCTTTCTTGGGTCTAATCGTCTTTTGGTCGAAAGCTGTCCTCTTGCCATGTGGAAATGCCAACTGCGTTCGGCATGAACTGGAAACCTGCCCGGCTCTTCAAAAAGTCTCAGAAATAAATGTCCCAAAATGCGCACTAAACGGATATAAATTGCTATAAAACGGTTTAAATTAACTACCTTATGATGTTTTTAACTCCTATAACGAGTAAAAACATGACCTGAGAAATATTACTGGCTCCACTAATGCTTGGAAAAAGAACGGGTCGGTGTCCACCGTGCGTCCGGCGCAGCTGGAAAGGAGTTCCTACCTACACGTGTTTTTGTTTTATAGTGGCTGTGATTGGGCAATCGATACCATTCAAAGCGTCACCACGTAAAGGCATCCAGGGGAAGACGTAAGCAGTGTCTGTATCCTTATAGCATTCACAGTGGCCTTTAAACTGACTCCAGATCAGGGGCCAAAATGTGTGAAATCTGACTCCATGTCAGGGAAATTGCTGTAGAATGAGTTCTGTTCCACTCAGAGACAAAATTCCAACGGCTATAGAAACTAGAGACTGTTTTCTATCCAATAATAGTAATAATATGTATATTGTACGATAAAGTAGGAGAGTAGGAAGCCGTTTAATCTGTAATGCAAATATGCTAATGAGTAAACAGCACCCCCTGTAGTCGCAAGAAGTTAACTTCCCGTTAACGGGATCGACTTGACAACAGCCAGTGAAAGTGCAGGGCGCCAAATTCAAACAGAAATCTCATAATTAAAATTCCTCAAACATACAAGTATTTTACACAATTTTAAAGATAAACTTGTTGTTAATCCCACCACAGTGTCTGATTTCAAAAAGGCTTTACGACGAAAGCACACCATCTGATTATGTTAGGTCAGTACCTAGTCACAGAAAAACACAGCCATTTTTCCAGCCAAAGAGAGGAGTCACAAAAAGCAGAAATAGAGAGAAAATTAATCACTAACCTTTGATGATCTTCATCAGATGACACTCATAAGACTTCATGTTACACAATACATGTATGTTTTGTTGGATAAAGTTCATATTTATATCCAAAAATCTTAGTTTACATTGGCGCGTTATATTCAGTAATGTTTTGCCTCCAAAACATCTGGTGATTTTGCAGAGAGCCACATCAATTTACAGAAATACTCATAATAAACATTGATAAAAGATACAAGTGTTTTACATGGAACTTTAGATAAACCTCTCCTTAATGCAACCGCTGTGTCAGATTTGTTTTAACTTTAAGGAAAAAGCACACCATGCAATCATCTGAGTACAGTGCTCAGAGACCAAAACAAGCCATACAGGTACCCGCCATGTTGCGGAGTCAACAGAAGTCAGAAATAACATTATAAATATTAACTTACCTTTGGTAATCTTCATCAGAATGCATTCCCAGGAATCCCAGTTCCACAATAAATGTTTGTTTTGTTCGATAACATCCATAATTTATGTCCAAATACCTCCTTTTTGTTCGCATGTTTAGTTCCAAAATCCAAATTGATGCCGCGCAGGCCAGACGAATAGTCAAATGTTCCATTACAATTCGTAGAAACATGTCAAACGATGTATAGAATCAATCTTTAGGATGTTTTTTAACGTAAATCATCAATAATGTTTCAACCAGAGAATTCCTTTGTCTGTAGAAATGCGATGGAACGCAGCTAACTCTCACGGGGGCGCACCTGAGTGAGCTCGTGGCACTCTGCAAGAGCCCTGACTCAATCAGCTCTTATTCCCTCATCCTTCACAGTAGAAGCATCAAAGAAGGTTCTAAAGACTGTTGACATCTAGTGGAAACCTTAGGAAGTCCAAAATGACCCTATAGACACTGTTTATTGGATAGGCTAACCTACAAACCTCAGATTTCCCACTTCCAGGTTGGATTTTTTCTCAGGTTTTTGCCTGCCATATGAGTTATGTTATACTCACAGACATCATTCAAACAGTTTTAGGAACTTCAGAGTGTTCTATCCAAATCTACTAATCATATGCATATCTTAGCTTCTGGGACTGAGTAGCAGGCAGTTTACTCTGGGCACCTTATTCATCCAAGCTACTCAATATTTCCCCCAGCTGTAAGAAGTTTAAGACAACACAAGGGTTAAACGTAATTTGTCCTACTGTTCACCTTATTATTTATGAGAATACATTTCATAACATGCAAGTATTGTTTAATAATTACAGATCCAATTAAATATGATTCCCGATTAAACTGTACAACATATTTGAGTGTGTTTTTTTGTGTGCACTCCAGGGAACTCTTCATATATAATATGTGAGAGGTAATATTTCGATTTATTTTGCACAATGGTATCAAGTTCAAAGCATTTCTCGAGCCATCGGAGTCGCAGTTTCTCATTTCTCCAGTTTATTTGCATACATATGGGTCAAAGTGTCCGTGGAGGACCGCACATTCTCCCGTCAAGTTTTTTATAAACCCTAAAGTTTGCTTAGAAAGTGACATATGCCTTCTTTTGTGCCTACGCAACATTTATAAATGAGGGCCCTGATCTATATTGCAACCATTATTGGGCATCTCTTCAGCTCCCTAAAATATTATGTTGCTGTTACCTTAGTCAGAGATCTGTATATAATGATGAGATGCTCATGTCTCCACCCAAACAATGGGAGTCGTCCCAAAGGCAGTGTTAACAGCTGATGTTGGTGCGGCAGGTAGTTAGTGGTTAAAGCGTTGGGCCATTAACCGAAAGGTTGCTGGATCGAATCCCCAAGCTGACAAGGTAAAAATCTGTCATTCTACCCCTGAACAAGGCAGTTAACCCGCTGTCATTGTAAACAAGAATTTGTTCTTACCTGACTCGCCTAGTTAAATAAATACAAAAATAATATTCAGTAACTGGGACCCCAAAGCAAATCATGGGGAGGAAAATAGGTTTATTCAAAGAGAACAAATCATGCAGGGAGGTGGATGGAAGATGTTCACGCTCCCCTGTCCTCAATGTTTCTCTCCACAGAACAAAGGGACAGGATGTAGTTTTATAACCCAGCCCTAGCCTGTGGTTTGGCCAATTAGAATTCCTTGCAATAAAACTGGGCCAATGGCCAAATAACAAGTATCCTATTTCAGACTCAGACCAATGAAAACATAGCACACGTAGCTATGAGTTCAGGACTGACATTCCTATAAGATTCTAAACAGATGTTGAACTAAAAAACAACTATTTCCATTGATGTTGAATTCTGGTCCTCTCGTCCTCTGCGTTGTGCATTTATCTTCGACATATTCTTACAGCAGGAAGGCAGGCGACAAGCTTAGGTCTGCATATTAAGCCCATAAAAATGCATTGGGTTTTATTCTGGATTTATTTTGGTGAGTGAGCGCTCTAGCTTCGCCTCTTCCTCTCCTCCTTAATCGTGCTCGCAAGTCTTTCAAGATGCAGTATGACGCAGGAGTCAGGAGGGTAATGACGAGATAAGTCAGTGATTAGATGTTTACTCACAGCAGCCCAGTGATGAACCATGATTACTGATCAGCCACAGTGGTCTGAGCCCAGGGCCTGTTGATCTAGTCACAGTATCAGCCACAGTGGTCTGAGCCCAGGGCCTGTTGATCTAGTCACAGTATCAGCCACAGTGGTCTGAGCCCAGGGCCTGTTGATCTAGTCACAGTATCAGCCACAGTGTTCTAGACCCAGGGCCTGTTGATCTAGTCACAGTATCAGCCACAGTGGTCTGAGCCCAGGGCCTGTTGATCTAGTCACAGTATCAGCCACAGTGGTCTGAGCCCAGGGCCTGTTGATCTAGTCACAGTATCAGCCACAGTGTTCTAGACCCAGGGCCTGTTGATCTAGTCACAGTATCAGCCACAGTGGTCTGAGCCCAGGGCCTGTTGATCTAGTCACAGTATCAGCCACAGTGGTCTGAGCCCAGGGCCTGTTGATCTAGTCACAGTATCAGCCACAGTGTTCTAGACCCAGGGCCTGTTGATCTAGTCACAGTATCAGCCACAGTGGACTGAGCCCAGGGCCTGTTGATCTAGTCACAGTATCAGCCACAGTGGTCTGAGCCCAGGGCCTGTTGATCTAGTCACAGTATCAGCCACAGTGTTCTAGACCCAGGGCCTGATGATCTAGTCACAGTATCAGCCACAGTGTTCTAGACCCAGGGCCTGTTGATCTATTCACAGTATCAGCCACAGTGGTCTGAGCCCAGGGCCTGTTGATCTAGTCACAGTATCAGCCACAGTGGTCTGAGCCCAGGGCCTGTTGATCTAGTCACAGTATCAGCCACAGTGTTCTAAACCCAGGGCCTGTTGATCTAGTCACAGTATCAGCCACAGTGGTCTGAGCCCAGGGCCTGTTGATCTAGTCACAGTATCAGCCACAGTGTTCTAGACCCAGGGCCTGTTGATCTAGTCACAGTATCAGCCACAGTGTTCTAGACCCAGGGCCTGATGATCTAGTCACAGTATCAGCCACAGTGTTCTAGACCCAGGGCCTGATGATCTAGTCACAGTATCAGCCACAGTGTTCTAGACCCAGGGCCTGATGATCTAGTCACAGTATCAGCCACAGTGGTCTGAGCCCAGGGCCTGTTGATCTAGTCACAGTATCAGCCACAGTGTTCTAGACCCAGGGCCTGTTGATCTAGTCACAGTATCAGCCACAGTGTTCTAGACCCAGGGCCTGTTGATCTAGTCACAGTATCAGTCACAGTGTTCTAGACCCAGGGCCTGTTGATCTAGTCACAGTATCAGCCACAGTGTTCTAGACCCAGGGCCTGTTGATCTAGTCACAGTATCAGTCACAGTGGTCTGAGCCCAGGGCCTGTTGATCTAGTCACAGTATCAGCCACAGTGGTCTGGACCCACATACTTTGGCCATGTAGTGTATGCTCGCTCTTTGGTTGCTATTGCTATTGGAAGAACATAGTCATTTTTTGAACAGACTAATAGCCATTTATCTATTTGACAATCGATATAGTATGTGTTAATTTTCCACAGGAAATCTACACAACACGTTGTATGAATGGTGTAGCCTACTGACTTATTTTATTACTGTCCTATTTATGTTATCCCAAAGTGTCTGGTATGGTAATTTGTTATCAAGACCGGGAATAAACAAAACCCTGGACTGTCCATATTTGAGATGTGTAACTCCATCAAAATCAAATCGTGGAGATTGAGTTATCGTGCCTGAATGGCAGGAGCCGGAGTCAAACCCGTGCCGACACGGTAGGCCTATTTGTACGCCCTGAGTGCAGGCCACGATTTAACTCAAAATGGATACACTAGTGAAGCCTAGTGAAGACCAATATCTATCGTTAACAAAAGCTACAACAACATTGCAGGGAAACTAGGTATTGGTTGGTGATGGCCCATAGTCTGGTGCATTGATCTATGCATTCTGATGTTGGTACCACTCTTACAGGTACAATCCATACCCAACAAATTCTCTGTTACTTTTCAGAGAAATCAGAAACACATTTTGGATTAAAAACTTGTTATATTGGTCCGTCTGGTAATATTCTGCACAATGTTCCTTTTATAATCAAGGAGTATAAATAAAGCTTGCGTTAGGCACCTCCCCATTGATTAGCTTGTTAGTTTGGGAAAATAACCCCCAAAAAAAACATGAACAGAAAGTGTTTCACTTGTTATCAGAAGCAATTATCAGGCTGAAATCACCCAGAGCAGGAACGGTAAATGTTACACACACACACACACACACACACACACACACACACACACACACACACACACACACACACACTATTACACGCATACATGGGCACTGCAGATAACAGAAACAATTAATAGGCTGAAGAAGATAGATAAATCTTGAGTGCCGACTGCCGTGTTTACATAATGACAGGTAAATGGAGAAGAAGTGACGTTTGGAATGCAGGCGTTCTTCTAACTAATTAATTAGGAACACAATTTACGCTTCATTATCCAGCAGCAGACAATTTAGTTTATCACCCCAATTATTTAAAAAGGTCAGAATCAAACAAGACTTTTTTTAGAGTAAAAATATGTAATAAACGTTTAACTGTGGACTGTGAGAATGGTTGTATGAGAGGAAGGACATTTTCTGAAGCCGACTATAGCCTGGCTACAACTCTGTCGATCCGCAGCCTGGCTACAACTCTGTCGATCCGCAGCCTGGCTACAACTCTGTCGATCCGCAGCCTGGCTACAACTCTGTCGATCCGCAGCCTGGCTACAACTCTGTCGATCCGCAGCCTGGCTACAACTCTGTCGATCCGCAGCCTGGCTACAACTCTGTCGATCCGCAGCCTGGCTACAACTCTGTCGATCCGCAGCCTGGCTACAACTCTGTCGATCCGCAGCCTGGCTACAACTCTGTCGATCCGCAGCCTGGCTACAACTCTGTCGATCCGCAGCCTGGCCACAACTCTGTCGATCCGCAGCCTGGCTACAACTCTGTCGATCCGCAGCCTGGCTACAACTCTGTCGATCCGCAGCCTGGCTACAACTCTGTCGATCCGTAGCCTGGCTATAACTGTAGACTATAGCATAGCTATAACTATGTTGAGTTCCTGCATTTTGTTATTTTTCAATATATTGCAAAGACATTGTTCTTGATAGATGTCAATATATTGATTGTTGGAATAACAAACAAGGAGAGAAGGCAGAATATTACCTAGCTACAGAATAACAAAAGGGTTTGTTACTACTATGACTGCAATCAGTGCATACTTTGTAAGAGTGGTCTTATAATCCATCAAGAGTTATTCAACGGTCATCCATCAAATGTTATTCAATGGTCTCTTTACAGGCTCAGTCAATTACACACAGGTACTGTACATTGGTTCCAGAGGTGGGTAGTTACGTGCTATAAGTAATTTAGGTACATTTTGGGAGGAACTAGTATTTTTCATTTACTCTCTGTGGGCTGTACTGTCTGAAGGAACTAGTACTGTTCTAGTTACTAGTTACTGTCTGGAGGAACTAGTACTGTTCTAGTTACTAGTTACTGTCTGGAGGAACTAGTACTGTTCAAATTTACTAGTTACTGTCTGGAGGAACTAGTACTGTTCTAGTTACTAGTTACTGTCTGGAGGAACTAGTACTGTTCAAAGTTACTAGTTACTGTCTGGAGGAACTAGTACTGTTCAAAGTTACTAGTTACTGTCTGGAGGAACTAGTACTGTTCAAAGTTACTAGTTACTGTCTGGAGGAACTAGTACTGTTCAAAGTTACTAGTTACTGTCTGGAGGAACTAGTACTGTTCAAAGTTACTTGTTACTGTCTGGAGGAACTAGTACTGTTCTAGTTACTAGTTACTGTCTGGAGGAACTAGTACTGTTCTAGTTACTAGTTACTGTCTGGAGGAACTAGTACTGTTACTAGTTACTGTCTGGAGGAACTAGTACTGTTACTAGTTACTGTCTGGAGGAACTAGTACTGTTCTAGTTACTAGTTACTGTCTGGAGGAACTAGTACTGTTCTAGTTACTAGTTACTGTCTGGAGGAACTAGTACTGTTCTAGTTACTAGTTACTGTCTGGAGGAACTAGTACTGTTACTAGTTACTGTCTGGAGGAACTAGTACTGTTCTAGTTACTGTCTGAAGGAACTAGTACTGTTCTAGTTACTAGTTACTGTCTGGAGGAACTAGTACTGTTCTAGTTACTAGTTACTGTCTGGAGGAACTAGTACTGTTCAAAGTTACTAGTTACTGTCTGGAGGAACTAGTACTGTTCAAAGTTACTAGTTACTGTCTGGAGGAACTAGTACTGTTCAAGGTTACTAGTTACTGTCTGGAGGAACTAGTACTGTTCAAAGTTACTTGTTACTGTCTGGAGGAACTAGTACTGTTCTAGTTACTAGTTACTGTCTGGAGGAACTAGTACTGTTCTAGTTACTAGTTACTGTCTGGAGGAACTAGTACTGTTACTAGTTACTGTCTGGAGGAACTAGTACTGTTCTAGTTACTAGTTACTGTCTGGAGGAACTAGTACTGTTCTAGTTACTGTCTGAAGGAACTAGTACTGTTCTAGTTACTAGTTACTGTCTGGAGGAACTAGTACTGTTCTAGTTACTAGTTACTGTCTGGAGGAACTAGTACTGTTCTAGTTACTAGTTACTGTCTGGAGGAACTAGTGCTGTTCTAGTTACTAGTTACTGTCTGGAGGAACTAGTACTGTTCAAAGTTACTAGTTACTGTCTGAAGGAACTAGTACTGTTCTAGTTACTAGTTACTGTCTGGAGGAACTAGTACTGTTCTAGTTACTGTCTGGAGGAACTAGTGCTGTTCTAGTTACTAGTTACTGTCTGGAGGAACTAGTTCTGTTCTAGTTACTAGTTACTGTCTGAAGGAACTAGTACTGTTCAAAGTTACTAGTTACTGTCTGGAGGAACTAGTACTGTTCTAGTTACTAGTTACTGTCTGGAGGAACTACTACTGTTTAAAGTTACTAGTTACTGTCTGGAGGAACTAGTACTGTTCTAGTTACTAGTTACTGTCTGGAGGAACTAGTACTGTTCAAAGTTACTAGTTACTGTCTGAAGGAACTAGTGCTGTTCTAGTTACTAGTTACTGTCTGGAGGAACTAGTACTGTTCAAAGTTACTAGTTACTGTCTGGAGGAACTAGTACTGTTCAAAGTTACTAGTTACTGTCTGGAGGAACTAGTACTGTTCAAAGTTACTAGTTACTGTCTGGAGGAACTAGTACTGTTCAAAGTTACTAGTTACTAGTTACTGTCTGGAGGAACTAGTACTGTTCTAGTTACTAGTTACTGTCTGAAGGAACTAGTACTATTCTAGTTACTGTCTGGAGGAACTAGTACTGTTCTAGTTACTAGTTACTGTCTGGAGGAACTAGTACTGTTCTAGTTACTAGTTACTGTCTGGAGGAACTAGTACTGTTCAAAGTTACTAGTTACTGTCTGGAGGAACTAGTACTGTTCAAAGTTACTAGTTACTGTCTGAAGGAACTAGTACTGTTCTAGTTACTGTCTGGAGGAACTAGTACTGTTCTAGTTACTAGTTACTGTCTGGAGGAACTAGTACTGTTCAAAGTTACTAGTTACTGTCTGGAGGAACTAGTACTGTTCTAGTTACTAGTTACTGTCTGGAGGAACTAGAACTGTTCAAAGTTACTAGTTACTGTCTGAAGGAACTAGTACTGTTCTAGTTACTAGTTACTCTCTGTGAGAACTAGTACTGTTCAAAGTTACTAGTCACTGTCTGAAGGAACTAGTACTGTTCTAGTTACTGTCTGGAGGAACTAGAACTGTTCTAGTTACTAGTTACTGTCTGGAGGAACTAGAACTGTTCTAGTTACTAGTTACTGTCTGGAGGAACTAGTACTGTTCAAAGTTACTAGTTACTGTCTGGAGGAACTAGTACTGTTCAAAGTTACTAGTTACTGTCTGGAGGAACTAGTACTGTTCAAAGTTACTAGTTACTGTCTGGAGGAACTAGTACTGTTCAAAGTTACTAGTTACTGTCTGGAGGAACTAGTACTGTTCAAAGTTACTAGTTACTGTCTCGAGGAACTAGAACTGTTCTAGTTACTAGTTACTGTCTGGAGGAACTAGTACTGTTCAAAGTTACTAGTTACTGTCTGGAGGAACTAGTACTGTTCAAAGTTACTAGTTACTGTCTGGAGGAACTAGTACTGTTCTAGTTACTAGTTACTCTCTGTGAGAACTAGTACTGTTCTAGTTACTCTCTGTGGGCTGTACTTGTTCTCATTTCTGAAGGAAGTAACTTACCTTTTACTCCTTTACATTTTACCAAATTACTTTTGATATGTTTTTTTATATTAATATAAATATGTTTTAAGTGAAATATTATCTTTTGTCTGAAGCCGAAAAAGATAAAAAAACAACATGAAATTCAAAAGCTAATTTGACCCATGCACTAACAAGGCTTTTTAGCATAAGCAGCTTGACTACTGCTAGAGTACTGCAGCTTTACTGATCGTCTGTACTTTCTCTCAAACAGCCTAATACATACTCTTAGAGTAGATTTACCCCATTAATGTACTTGACAATGTACACGGGTTGTTTCATTTAAGGCATCATCCCATTCCACA
This sequence comes from Salvelinus fontinalis, assembly GCF_029448725.1. Classification (NCBI taxonomy): domain Eukaryota; kingdom Metazoa; phylum Chordata; class Actinopteri; order Salmoniformes; family Salmonidae; genus Salvelinus; species Salvelinus fontinalis. The sequence goes on along the minus strand of NC_074686.1, from coordinate 38,539,158 downwards.
AATCACACGACTGTTTGAGATATTGCATAATCTATTATGTTGGTGGATATCCTGTCCACAACAATGAGAAAACAGACAGTCTGGAAGCCTTCAGATGTTTGGGGTGAATCCTAACACTGGTTGCATTATGGGGAGGTTTTCCCGGACATAGATTAAGCCTAGTCCTGGACTAAAGTGCGTGATCAATGGAAATGTTCCAGTCAGAACTCTTTCTAGTCCAGGACTACGTGTAAAACAGTGATCACTAAGGTTATAACAGAAAACACCAGACTGATACCTATCAGGATTATTTGTGAGAATAATATTGAGGAGAGTAGCCTTTTCTGGGTGTTTTTGCAGTCATACCTTGAGGGATCGGTAATAATCTGAGAAATATTTAGGGAGTCCTATTGCTTTAGAACTTGGTCAGGTGGTTTAAGCATGTCCCGGTTTAGGTCACCAAGCAGGACAAATTCAGATTTAGTGTAAGGGGCCAGGAGAAAGCGTAGGGTACAGGCTGGTGCTGATGGTGGCCGATGACACCCAGCAACAGTCAACAAAACTTGGTGGAGACAACCGAGCACTGAAAGTCTTCCTTGGTAAAGATTGCCACTCCACCGTCTTTGGAAGATCTGTCTTGTCGAAAAAGGTTATAACCAGAAAGGTAAACATCAGTGTTCAAAACAATCTTTCTTAACCGTGTGATTCAGATGGCAACAATATAATAATGTACAGCAATTTCATCAGGTAACATGAATACAACATTTGCGAGAGGTGGTTAGAATAGGATGGGAGGCCAAGATTCTGTAACCAATAGAGTCAAACTCCCGAGTGTGGGAACAAACAAGTGTAAGAGTTTAGCTTCCGTCCCTCTCCTCGCCCCTACCTGGGCTCGAACCAGCCACCCTCAAAGCATCATTACCAATTGCGCCACAAAAGCCGCGGGCCTCGCAGAGCAAGGGAAACAACTACTTCAAGGTCCCAGAGCAAGTGACATCACTGATTGAAACACTATTAGCACACCCCACTAACTAGCTAGCCATTTCACACACACCCCTTTTTCACAGCAACCAGTGATCTGTGTTAACAGCATCAATGTAACAGTTTAGCTTCCGTGCCTCTCCTCACCCCTACCTGGGCTCGAACCCGGGACCATCTGCACACATTGACGACAGCCACCCTTGAAGCATCGTTACCCATCGCTCCACAACAGCCGCGGGAAACATCTACTTCAAGGTCTCAGAGCGAGTGACGTAACCGATTTGAAACGCTATTAGCGTGCACCCCGCAAACTAGCTAGCCATTTCACACTGGTTACACATGGTCGGGTAAACAAGCATGTTTATAATCAACAAGCAACCAGGAGTCATGAGACAAATGGCAAAAAGCACAAGAAAAATATATAATATATAGCCATTGTAAGTTCAGAGTCACTCGCCCCAACAGAACATGTGTGTGCTGGAGGTGAGAGAGGGGAGTGTGGCGGGGGTACCTGTACCAGACAGGGGGAGACAGGCCAGGGCAGACGGTGAACAGATCGCCAGGTGGAATCCAAGCAGCAGTGGAGCAGGCAATGGGAGTAGTTGTCACACCCACTTGGGAGAAGCTTCTACCGGGAGGCAGATTCCTTTTCGAAAATCCCAGCTAGCTAGCTAACGTAGCTAGCAAGTTTATGCCCACCATTTTTTCCCACATGGAAAAGGAGGTTGTTAGCTAGCTATATCTCTTCAATTTTGGCGAATGGTCCTTTACGACCTCCAAACAAAGTTGTCCTGTGGCTGTTGTATTTCCAGGTAGAATGATAACAAAAGCACACCTTCTGGCTACATCGATGCCCGTGCATCATTTTTGTGACGTTGTCAGCCAACCCGTCTATGGAAAATAACTGGTCATCCGTTGTAAACAAAATGGTTTCTATCAGAAAGTAAGAGGAAGAGAAAGGCCCAACTCGGCAGAAAATCAGTCTCCCTCCAGGAGGTTAAGTTTTTTTCGTTGTTTGCCCACCAAGCATGGAGGTTTATAGGCCATGAGAGAGTGTGGAATTTGTGAGGTTTATTTTATCGAACAGAAGTTTCACAATGCTCAAGTTGTTACGAATGTACTGGTATAAGTAGGACACGTAACATCCCGGCAACTTTGAGAAAAACACTTCAAGTTGCCACGAGATGGCTATGCATATTCATGGGACGAAGCTAGTAGCATAGCATCTCTCTCCATTGAATACAGGCGGTTGACATCAACAACCCTCAAATATTCAAAAAAGGATTACAATAATGAGATGTTTCGACAAATCCAAATAAAGAATAGACTTTATGGACAATGTCTCCCATTTGTTAGGGTGGAAAGACATGTACTGTATCTTGTCAGTATATCCATCATATTAGTTGCTATGCAGGCTGAATAACGTTCTTTTCACTTGCTAGCTAACCAACTTGGGCTAAGTCAGTCACGTCAAACATTCCACAAGGAATGACAGTACCCTAGCATTTTAGTTAGTTTTAGATTTTTTTCTATTGGCATGTACTTGGATATAGCAATGATAATGACACTGATGCGTGATTTCGCCTGGCTCAGAAAAAGTTGTCTCGTCTGGGCACTGTTCACTCTCTACGTATGATACATACTGTACATTGAAATTCAAAAGTGAAAAATTGTTTCTGAGGTTGGATAGGCAGAAAGCGAGGTGTATATTAGCCTTCGCTGTACCAATCCAAATGCTAGGTGTATATTAGCCCCCGCTGTACCAATCCAAATGCTAGGTGTATATTAGCACCCGCTGTACCAAACCAAATGCTAGGTGTATATTAGCCCCCGCTGTACCAATCCAAATGCTAGGTGTATATTAGCACCCGCTGTACCAAACCAAATGCTAGGTGTATATTACCCCCCGCTGTACCAATCCAAATGCTAGGTGTATATTAGCCCTCGCTGTACCAAACCAAATGCTAGGTGTATATTAGCCCTGCATAACGTAGGGGACACCAACTTAAGCTACAGTAAGAGCAGGGAAAGGCCTCTTCAGATTCATGAACAACACCAGCATTAATTACAACCATGGTTCATTTACACAATGATATCAAAACTTTAACTTAAAATACACAACCTCATCTAATTGATTTAATTCCAATTACAGTTGGTAAGCCGTACTCTTTCCCGGCCTACACATCCATTATGGAATCAATGCCGAGTCTGTAACAGCATTGAACGCCTCTTGCAAACTGCATAAAACACGTCACTGAAACACAAATCATTGTCTTACATGGCTGTCGTTTATGCGAGTAAGCGGTAAAACATGCACAAAGAAAGACACAGAAGTTAGCTTATCAACACAGCCAACGGCATGAACAGGGATGTGCACCGTTCCCTGTCCTCCGGGGGGGAACCAAAACTCTCACCTGAAAGTATTTTTTTTTATCTCCCCAAATTCGTGATATCCAATTGCCGATCGTCTCATTGCTGCAATTCCCAACTGGCCCGAGAGAGGCAAAGGTCGACTCATGCGTTCTCCGAAACATGACCCACCAAACCGCGCTCCTTAACACCCGCCCGCTTAACCCAGAAGCCAGCAATGCACCAATGTGTCGAAGGAAACACCTTTCAACTGACAACCGAGGTCATGAGGCAAGCGCCACGTTTGACTCTAGATTCCATAGCTAGTAAACACATTTGACTTTAGATTCCGTAGCTAGCTAGTACACACGAGGATCGCACCACGTTTGACTCTAGATTCCGTAGCTAGTAAACACATTTGACTTTAGATTCCGTAGCTAGCTAGTACACACGAGGATCGCACCACGTTTGACTCTAGATTCCGTAGCTAGTAAACACATTTGACTCTAGATTCCGTAGCTAGCTAGTACACACGAGGATCGCACCACGTTTGACTCTAGATTCCATAGCTAGCTAGTACACACGAGGATCGCACCACGTTTGACTCTAGATTCCGTAGCTAGCTAGTACACACGAGGATCGCACCACGTTTGACTCTAGATTCCGTAGCTAGTAAACACGAGGCAGTTGTTTTTTATTTGACCTTTATTAAATTAGGCAAGTCAGTTAAGAACAAATTCATATTTTCAATGATGGCCTAGGAACAGTGGGTTAACCACCTTGTTCAGGGGCAGAACGACATATTTTTACCTTGTCAGCTCAGGGATTCAATCTTGCAACCTTTCGGTTACAAGTCCAACGCTCTAACCTCTAGGCTACCTGCCGCCCAAATGAGAACTTGTTCTCAACTGACCTACCTGGTTAAACAAAGGTGAAATAAAAATAAAATAAATTGTTTGCAGACTTTAGCTAACTACTGTAGATGGCCAAGCTAGCTAACGTTAGCTGTTAGCTAGCTAGGTAACATTAGCTAACTGCCGTAGCTAGCTAAGTTACCCTGATAGCGAAAGCTTGCAAGTTCAAATCCCCTGACAATGTACAAATCTGTCGTTCAGCCCCTGAACAGGCAGTTAACCCACTGTTCCTAGGCTGTCATTGAAAATAAGAATTTGTTCTTAACTGACTTGCCTAGTTAAATAAAAGTAAAAAAATAATAATTCCATTCTGTCAAACTGAGCTAAAATGATTAGCTATATTTTGAGAATGGCGCCAAGCCTGGCTTGGTAAAAAAAAAAGGCTATACCAATCGACTGCTAGGTAATGCTAAATATTTGGCTTGGAACTAGCTAATGATAAATGATACGGATATGCCACTGTCGCCAGTCTAAATGGTTTACTTAGGCCAAATATGAATTTCAAAACCATATTACTTACCTAAATGCAAAGACAACTTATGTCAGTGCCAGCCTGAGGTGAATGCGAGGAAGAAAATATCCATGGCAGAAAAATCTAAATTTAACTCCTAATCTGTGGGTGGGATCACATTGACTAGCAATACTTATAAAACACCCTATTCGAATTAACTCTGTTTTACCTCAGACTCTAGTGGTAGCAGTCACTTAATTACAAAAAGAGTTACATCTGCTTTTTCGAGTCAAATAATAGTAACTGTAATGACTTTCCATTATTTGCTGTGTACTGGGACATTCCCATTCCTGGATCCAAGGCAATACTTAATAAGAGTGAGGTCAAAGAGGCCAGCTGGGAGGCCCACCGCTGCTCAATTGCACCTAGTTTTGCCTTGTTCAGATGACACAAAGGGTTATTATCAGTGACTACTGTACAAGGAGCCCCGAGCAAGTCCTCTCTGAACCTTTCTGTACCCGCCCACTCTCTGAACCCGCCCGCTCTCTGAACCCGCCCGCTCTCTGAACCCGCCCGCTCTCTGAACCCGCCCACTCTCTGAACCCGCCCACTTAAGGCCAAGGAGCTCATGTTTCATGGAGCTGTAGTTATCCATGTTCTGCTCAGTGGGTTTGAGCCCTCTACTAGCAAAGGTAATAGGCCTGAGCCTCCCCCTGCTCTTGAGAGGGGGGGGGGGGGGGGCTCAGCTGGGCCACCATTCAATGGAGGGGTGCTGCTATCTTGGCAAAATCTGCTATGAACCTTCGGCAGTTGCTGGCAAACCCCAGAAAGGAGCGGAGATTAGCTTTATCTAGGAACAGTGGCAACACGTTCAGCTGAGACAACATGTTCGTGGTACTTCAACCGACATTGGTAATGGGAACATAAGCTAGTGCTCTTTTCCGATCGCACCAAGGAAAGGGAAAAACAACAATCCGTCCAGGAGGACACCATCCTCTGGTTCCAGTGGTAAGAATTGATGCCCAACTCCATCACTGCTCTCCTTCAATTATAATAAGGATCCAGTGTTAATGTGAAACTCCTGTATGAAATATGACCAAGATTATTGCTGTTTCCCAAATGGCACCCTATTCCCTACATAGTGCACTACTTTTTACCAGAACTCTATGGGCTCTGGGCTATGGGCTCTGGGCTCTGGGCAAAAGTAGTGCACTATATAGGTAATAGGGTGCCATTCGAGATACATGTCCAATTTTAATTTAGCACTGTTGGTTATGAAGCATGGTGCCGGTAACTATTAGGTTGTGAGTGATTACCCTATACCAGGGGCATTCAAACCAGACCCTACGAGGTCCAAAGTACTGCTGGTTTTCTATTCTACCTGAGAAATAATTGCACCCACTTGGTGTTTCAATCAGTCCCTTATTAGAGGGGAAGAATGGGGGAAAAAAGCAGTGGAACTGGCTTTGAGGTCCAGATTTGAATTTATATGGATCACATGTCTGTATACCGTTAACGCTGAAGGGCTTTATGGATTTGACAAGCTGTTAAGGATGACAGGCTGTAAATGTAAAGCTACACGAAAGAGCTTGTATGTTGAGGATTACAGTCACCACCACAGCTTGCTGTCTATAAGCCATTTCATAAACATCAAGAGGAAATTGGATGTCTGAATGTCATGTCCTACTGCCAGGACATTACTGACGATGCTGGTTGTTGTATGGTCACTGATATCCTAATTAACCCGAATAAAAAAAAATTCTGTGTTAATTTTGTCTGTCCTCTCACCATAAAGCCTTTTTTTCCCACCACAGGTAAATAAAATATTTTTGACTTCAAAAGTTGCTATTGAGTCTGTTTGATCGAGTTATAATTGTCTTGTAAGTGGGGGGAGAGATTTGAGAGACCAGAGAGGCACGTCTCTCCAGTGCACGTGTTCATCAATTACTGTCTGTGTACAATAATTGTATCATATTGATCTGTGAAATTCATCGAGTACTGTTCCTAAGGGATCCTTGACGCGAGTCCCTAGTTGCTTTCCAAATGGCACCCTATTCCCTATATAGTGCACTACTTTTGCCAAATTTATGGGCCCTGGTTAAAAATAGTGCACTATATAGGGAAAAGTGCCATTTGGGACACAGCCCCTCGGACACAAGATTATGTTGGAAGTTACGGTGTCCATATTAGGACAACCTCAGAGTCACAATGGGCTGGTGTTAGCTTACTCATAAGGACTCTGACATGCTGACCAGAACGCTTGCGTGTTGATTTTGTCCCACCCACACCAGACTCGATCAGGACACCATGGTTGAAAAATCAAAACGAACTCTGAGCCAACTACACTGCTCAAAAAAATAAAGGGAACACTTAAACAACATAATGTAACTCCAAGTCAATCACACGTCTGTGAAATAAAACTGTCCACTTAGGAAGCAACACTGATTGACAATAAATTGCACATGCTGTTGTGCAAATGGAATAGACAAAAGGTGGAAATAATTGGCAATTAGCAAGACACCCTCAATAAAGGAGTGATTCTGCAGGTGGTGACCACAGACCACTTCTCAGTTCCTATGCTTCCTGGCTGATGTTTTGGTCACTTTTGAATGCTGGCGGTGCTCTCACTCTAGTGGTAGCATGAGACGGAGTCTACAACCCACACAAGTGGCTCAGGTAGTGCAGCTCATCCAGGATGGCACATCAATGCGACCTGTGGCAAGAAGGTTTGCTGTGTCTGTCAGCGTAGTGTCCAGAGCATGGAGGCGCTACCAGGAGACAGGCCAGTACATCAGGAGACGTGGAGGAGGTCGTAGGAGGGCAACAATCCAGCAGCAGGACCGCTACCTCCGCCTTTGTGCAAGGAGTAGCACTGCCAGAGCCCTGCAAAATGACCTCCAGCAGGCCACAAATGTGCATGTGTCTGCTCAAACGGTCAGAAACAGACTCTATGAGGGTGGTATGAGGGCCCGACGTCCACAGGTGGGGGTTGTGCTTACAGCCCAACACCGTGCAGGACGTTTGGCATTTGCCAGAGAACACCAATATGGGCAAATTCGGCACTGGCGCCCTGTGCTCTTCACAGATGAAAGCAGGTTCACACTGAGCACATGAGCACGTGACAGACGTGACAGAGTCTGGAGACGCCGTGGAGAACGTTCTGCTGCCTGCAACATCCTCCAGCATGACCGGTTTGGCGGTGGGTCAGTCATGGTGTGGGGTGGCATTTCTTTGTGTGGCCGCACAGCCCTCCATGTGCTCGCCAGAGGTAGCCTGACTGCCATTAGGTACCGAGATGAGATCCTCAGAGCCCCTGTGAGACCATATGCTGACACATGCACATTTGTGGCCTGCTGGAGGTCATTTTGCAGGGCTCCGGCAGTGCTACTCCTTGCACAAAGGCGAAGGTAGCGGTCCTGCTGCTGGGTTGTTGCCCTCCTACGGCCTCCTCCACGTCTCCTGATGTACTGGCCTGTCTCCTGGTAGCGCCTCCATGCTCTGGACACTACGCTGACAGACACAGCAAACCTTCTTGCCACAGGTCGCATTGATGTGCCATCCTGGATGAGCTGCACTACCTGAGCCACTTGTGTGGGTTGTAGACTCCGTCTCATGCTACCACTAGAGTGAGAGCACCGCCAGCATTCAAAAGTGACCAAAACATCAGCCAGGAAGCATAGGAACTGAGAAGTGGTCTGTGGTCACCACCTGCAGAATCACTCCTTTATTGAGGGTGTCTTGCTAATTGCCTATAATTTCCACCTTTTGTCTATTCCATTTGCACAACAGCATGTGCAATTTATTGTCAATCAGTGTTGCTTCCTAAGTGGACAGTTTGATTTCACAGAAGTGTCATTGACTTGGAGTTACATTGTGTTGTTTAAGTGTTCCCTTTATTTTTTTGAGCAGTGTATATTAATTTGGGGACAGGTCGAAAAGCATTAAACATTTATGGCAATTTAGCTAGCTAGCTGTTGCTAACTAATTTGTCCTGGGATATAAACATTGGGTTGTTATTTTACCTGAAATGCACAAGGTCCTCTACTCTGATAATAATCCACAGATAAAAGGGTAAAAGTGTGTTTCTAGAAATCTCTCCTCCTTCAGTCTTCTTCTTCTTTCGTTGGACTTTATATGGCGGTTGGCAACCAACATTAAGGTGCATTACCACCACCAACTGGTCTGGACTGTGGACTTCAGTCCATCTTTCAATCACCCAAGTGGGTACATGCTCCTAAAAACCAATGAGGAGACGGAAGAGGCGGGACTTCAGGTCAAGCATCACAAATAGAATCTAGTTGTATTTTAGCGCCAGGCTACGCAGACGCTCGAGCAGTGTGGGTGCAATAATTGAATAAAATGTCTGTGTACATTTATTTAGCAACGCTCGCGCATGCGACCCGAGTGGTGTGGTCAGCATGTAAGGCTTTTCCTTTTTTTATTATGTATTTTATAGTGGTTACAAGTGAAACATCACTGTCTTTCCTAATATGGATACCATATTGATTACTCTGAGGCTTTCCGAATATGGATACCGTATTAATTGCAAGTAGTTTCCCACATTCAGTCCCTATTGAGACTTCAGTCTCCATATCCAACATCTTCTGAGGATATTACCACCATGTACTATCATCATTATACAGTAAATACACTACCGTTCAAAAGTTTGTGATCCGAACACCTCAAACTTAGATTTGTCTGTCCATAACACTTTTTTCCAATCTTCCTCTGTCCAGTGTCTGTTCTTCTTTTTATTGGCCAGTCTGAGAAATGGCCTTTTCTTTGCAACTCTGCCTAGAAGGCCAGCATCCCGGAGTCGCTTCTACACTACGCTTCTACACTAACAAGAAAAGACTGACCAGTTTCAGAAGAAAGGTCTTTGTTTCTAGCCATTTTGAGCCTGTAATCAAACCCACAAATGCTGATGCTCCAAATACTCAACTAGTCTAAAGAAGGCCAGTTTTATTGCTTCTTTAAATCAGGACCACAGTTTTCAGCTGTGCTAACATTATTTCAAAAGGGTTGTCTAATGATCAATTAGCCTTTTAAAATGATAAACTTGGATTAGCTAACACAACGTGCCATTGGAACACAGGAGTGATGGTTGCTGATAATGAGCCTCTGTACGCCTATGTAGATATTCCATTAAAAATCATCTGTTTCCAGCTACAATAGTAATTTACAACATTAACAATGTCTACACTGTATTTCTGATTTAATTTTATGTTATTTTAATGGACCAAAAGTTTACTTCTCCTTCAGAAACAAGCACATTTCTAACTGACCACAAACTTTTGAACTGTAGTGTACATAGAACAGAAGAGACTGGATTCCATTTTGTTCCTGTCAGGGACGCTGAAGGACGATGTACGATGGATGCAAATGTTCAATAACATAACATTGTATTTAGAAAGAATATTAGAATGTGTCCACAGTGTTCCAACACAATAGACTTCATAACACTGTGGTTAGATTGAACGTTAGAACGTTAGAATGTCATGGAATGATTAGTGCCAACATGGAGGATATTTTGCTGAATTCTATGTCTCTGTTCATCTCTAGCTTCATCTTCTAATAGCACGCTATTCCCTAGTGCACTACTTTTGACCAAGGCATATTGGGCTTTGCACTTCATAGGGAATAGGGTGTCATTTGAGACGTACCCATTGACTTGTGACCGTTTCAGGCCCAGTAATGGTGTGGATATTGGACTCTATCCAATGTGGGGAGATCCAAACGTTCAGTGGTTTCTGATATCAGTCAGATAGTTCCTGTTCAGTCTCGGGAAATGATTGAACGATGTGGGAGAATATTCTAAAATCACTTACTCAACATTACTTATCTATTCTACCACCTGGAGGAGAGAGAGAATGAGAGAAAGAGAAACGGAAAGAGAGGCGAAGAGAGAGAGAGAGGAGGAGCGAGAGAGAGAGAGAGGTGAAGAGAGATAGAGATGTGAAGAGAGAGAGAGATTTAATGTCACATGCACAGTGAAATGCCTTTCTTGCTAGCTCTAACCCCAACAATACAGTAATCAATCAACATGTAATACTAAAAATAACAAGGAAGAACAAAAACACATGATATAGAAATATGAAGAACATGATAAATTAAGTAAGCATACAATACACACACACACACACACACACACACAAGGTCAGTTCCAGTACCATATTTCCAATGTGGAGGGATACTGGATCGATAGAGGTATGTGTAGATAATCCTTTCTACTGCAGTTTTTTCTAAAGATATAACGTTAGCTATGGTGAACTACAAATCATTTATGTTGCCCCTGCTCTCAATAACATTGCTGACCTGAATTTATCAGGCATTACCGACAAAGGTCAGTGGGAAAAAGTTGTGATGGCGTACACATCACTGACGATCTGAAATGGTCCACCCACACAGACAGTGTGGTGAAGAAGGCGCAATGGCCCCTCTTCAACCTCAGGAGGCTGAAGAAATGTGCCTTGTCACCAAAAACTCTCAAACATTTACAGATGCACAATTGAGAGCATCCTGTTGGACTGTATCATTGCCTGGTACGGAAACTGGACCACCCGCAACCACAGGGCTCTCCAGAGGGTGGTGCGGTCTGCCCAACGCATCACTGGGGGCAAACTACCTGCCCTCCATGACACCTACAGCACCTGATGTCACAGGAAGGACAAAAAGATAATCAAGGACAACAACCACCCGAGCCACTGCCTGTTCACCCCGCTATCATCCAGAAGGCGAGGTCAGTACAGGTGCATCAAAGCAGGGACCGAGAGACTGAAAAACAGCTTCTATCTCAAGGCCATCAGACTGTTAGACAGCCATCACAAGGTGGCTTCCACCCAGTAACAAAACCCTGCACCTTAGAGGCTGCTGCCCCATATACGGTACAAAGACTTGAAATCACTGGCCACTTGAATAATGGAACCTTTACAAATGTTTGCTTTACTCATCTCATATGTATAAACTGTATTCTATTCCACTGTATTTTACTCTATGCATGTCTGACATTGCTCATCCTAATATTGATAAATGCCTTAATTCCATTCTTTTACATTTAGGTTGTGTGTATTGTTGCGAATTATTAGATATTACTGCTCTGTTGGAGCTAGAAACACAAGAATTTCCCTACACCCGCAATAACATCTGCTAAATAACATTTGATTTGATGGACTACTGTCATGAGGACGATCGTATCACCCTGACTCTCTCTGACTCTGAAAATGAATGAGACAATGTGAACCAGAGTAACTTGACAACGGGCCAAGAAAGCTGTACAAACAAAATGGAAACGACACAGGACATCTTATTTAATGAAAGTGGATGACTGTTTTTCCTTCACTCTGCGGTCCAACTCATCCCAAACCATTTCAATTGGGTCGAGGGGTCAGGTGATTGTGGAGGCCAGGTCATGTGATGCAGCACTCCATCACTCTCCTTCTTGGTCAAATAGACCTAACACAGCCTGGAGGTGTGTTGGGTCATTGTTCTGTTGAAAAACAAATGATAGTCCCACTAAGCGCAAACCAGATGGGATGGCGTATCGCTGCAGAATGTCCTGGTAGCCATGCTGGTAAAGTGTGCTTTGAATTCTAAAGAAATCACTGACTGTCAGCAAAGCACCCCCACACCATCACACCTCCTCCTCCATGCTTCACTGTGGGAACTATGCAAGCGGAAACTACACATGCGGAGATCATTCGTTCACCTACTCTGCGTCTGACAAAGACACGGCGGTTTGAACCACAAATCTAAAAAATTATAATGTTGCTACATAAGACCGAATCAAGGCGGTCGGTCACATATGATTAACAGAGAAGCAGCAGCGTATATACAGTATGATTGAGACTGTGGGTGTGTGTAGAGTCAGTGTGCCACTATGTGTGTTGGAGTATCAGTATGAATAGTGTGTAGAGCTCTGTGAGTGTGCATAGAGAAAATAAAATGTAAATAAAATACAAAAGGTCAACTCAGTCCATGTAGCCATCTTGTTAGCTATTTAGCAGTCTTATGAAATGGGGATAGAAGCTGTTCAGAAGCCTGTTAGTATCAGATTTGATGCACCGGTACCGCTTGCCGTGCGGAAGCAGAGAGAACAGTCTATGGCTTGGGTGGCTGAAGTTTAACGATTTTCCAAGCCTTCCTTTCACACCGCCTGATATAGAGGTCCTGGATGGCAGGGAGCTCAGTGATGTACTGGGCTGTCCACACCACCATATGTAGCGCCATGCGTTCCAAGCCGGTGCTATTGCCATACCAAGCAGTGATGCAGCCGGCCCAGATGCTCTCAATGAGGATTTGAGAGCCCATGCCAAACCTTTTCAACCCCCCGCCCAGTCCCAAAACATATTTAAATCAACACTAGCAAAGCAGTCCTGTAGCATAATTTCTGATTCTGAAGACCATTTCTCAACAGAGTGACACCTACCTCACACACCCCCTTCCCCCCCACACCTACCTCACACACCCTCTCCCCCCCACACTCCTTCCCTCCACACCTACCTCACATCCCCTTCCCCCCACACCTACCTCACACACCCCCTTCCCTCCACACCTACCTCACACACCCCCTTCCCTCCACACCTACCTCACACACCCCCTTCCCCCCACACCTACATCACACACCCCCTCCCCCCACACCCTCCCTTCCCCATGGCCTTAAATCTCTCTCCCTTTATTAAAGACACACAAAGCGATCTGAGCGGAACTTTTCAGATATTCTCTCCCTCTCCTGCATATGAGCCGGTCGTTCCCCCAAGATGCATTTCAGCAAAGTAGTTCTATTAGCATACTGGGTGTAATTGAATTAGGAGATTATACCACAGGCTGTGTTCAAGAACGCACCACCAAGCAAAATGTTTTAGACTGTTCATATAATTGTGCAATTATCCTGTATGAAGCAGTTGATTCGTTTCTTCTTAACGTGATTAACCAATATGTAACATGATTAGTTTCGTTTTTGGTCGAGCAGATTTCAACCAATCGTTTAAAATCATGATTTAAGTACATGGGGGAGTTTTTGTTGTGGTATTTACCCCGGGGGGGGGGGGTTGAGGCGGGATTGCGCAATAATGTGTTATAATGAAATAAGCTGTTAGAGACATGATGTAGAAACAGGACAGAGTTGTATTGTGCTACTCTTCAAGATGGGTATGGGCAACCCTCCAATAGAGTCATCCAAACCTTTCCACTGCCCTGGAAGTTTTTTTCTCCCACAATCAAGGGTTTGGGAAAGATTGACACCTTTAAACAAGATGCAATTTAATATTCTGTGTATTTCAGATCAGGCCACCTACTGTGCCACCTACTGTGCCGCCTACTGTGCCACCTACTGGTCATGCTGTGGCTTTAGCTACAGTGTCACGCTACAGAAAACAACCACATCTCTGTGTCACGTTCTGACCTTAGTTCCTTTGTTTACGTCTTTATTTTAGTTTGGTTCAGGGCGTGAGTTGGGGTGGTGGGCATTCTATGTTGTTTTTCTATGTTTTGTTCTGTACGTTATATTTCTATGTGTTTGGCCTAGTGTGGTTCTCAATCAGAGGCAGGTGTCGATCGTTGTCTCTGATTAAGAATCATACTTAGGTAGCCTGTTTTCCCACTATGGATTGTGGGTAGTTGTTTTCTGTGTCTGTGTTTCACCATACAGAACTGGTTCGGTTGTTTGTTTGTGCTCTTGTTATTTTATTCAGTGTTCAGTTGATTTATTAAAAATCAGATTATGGACACTTACCACGCTGCACATTGGTCCGATATTTCCTACTCCTCCTCAGACGAAGAGGAAAATCGTTACACCCTGCTTGTCACATATAAGCAGACATTTTGAAATAAAATAGGCTATTATCTCTATTCTCTTTCCCCCTCCATATCAGACCACCATTGCAGACTTACTGTAAGCTACTACGGTAACTACACAACAAACCAAAATCGGTTCTTTGAAGTTTCGCGTTATATTCGTTATGGTTGCAGCAAATGTTCTCATAACACAAAAAACTGTCCAGTCGTGGTGATGATTATAGAATGTTTGTATAAAACGTTTGCTTGATGTTGCAAGAATGTTCCTAGAATGTAATAAGTTATTTAAAGGTTCTCAGAATGTTTCATTGGGTTGTGGGACGAGTCTGGTGAGAACGATCTGGGGGACATCACAAAAGATATGTTGTATTGTATGTGGCTATAGTTTTGTTCAATGTTGTGTTAGTTGTTTTGTCTGAAACTTTGTTCCCCCTGCTGCTGTTGGACTAGATCTCCGCTGAAAAATAGATTATTTAAAAGTAAACCGCATATGAAGAGGACGGGAACATTTAATATAGTCCTCATTTAATACAGTCCTAAAGCTAGACATACAAATATTCCTGTTGACTGTGCCTCCTTCAGATCGTTAATTTGTGATCTTTTTTATTACATTTTTTTTATTTCACCTTTATTTAACCAGGTCTGGTCTATAAATGTAAGCAGTGAGACAAACAACAACACAGAGTTACACATGGAATGAACAAGCGTACAGTCAATAACACAATAGAAAAAGAAGTATATGGCGTGACGAGGTAAGGCAATAAATAGGCCAAAGTAGCGAAGTAATTACAATTTAGCAAATTAACACTGGAGTGATAAATTAGCAGATGGTGATGTGCAAATAGAAATACTGGTGTACAAAAGAGCAGAAAAGTAAATAAAATCAATATGGGGATGAGGTAGGTAGATTGGGTGGGCTATTTACAGATGGGCTATGTACTGCTGCAGCGATCGGTTAGCTGCTCAGATAGCTGATGTTTAAAGTTAGGCGTCCCGTCAACAGGACAGTTGTAAATCATGCAGCGCCTTGTGTCATGATCTCAGATTTTAGAGAAACAACAAATGTTTGTACATATAAGTGTCTTATATCGGCTGAAAGCTTAAATTCTTGTTAATATAACTGCACTGTCCAATTTACAGTAGCTATTACTGCCAAAAAACACCATGCTATTGTTTGAGGAGAGCTCCTAACAACGAAACACTTTTTTCACCGCGATAGGTTTGATAAATTCACCTCTGATTTATCATCCAAAGGGTCCCAGAGATAACATGAAGTGTCGTTTTGTTAGATAAAATCATTTTTCATATCCTAAAAAGTCAATATAGCATGCACGATCGATTTTGTATTTCCACTCGTTCAATTTGCAAAGAAAGGAATCTGTTCAAATCTAACCCTAAACGTTGTTTCAACCAGTGCACTTGATAAAAAAGCAACATTGTGCTGCTCTGTTAGTGGATTTATCAAAGGCATTTGATTCAGTTGACCATTAATTGTTGCTAGCTAGACTCAGTAACATTTAGTCTCAGTGAATGGTCAGTAAATTGGTTTAGGAAGATATCTTTCTGACAGAACACAATATGTTATATGCAGACAATCACATGTCTACCTGTCTTGAGATTAATTTATTCAATCCCATCAACCACAATAGTGACTGTAAAAAACATTTCCAGTTATAAGGCTCTATAAATGTTACTGAATGACGTATCAATGCATTTCCAGTTATAAGGCTCTATAAATGTTACTGAATGACGTATCAATGCATTTCTAGTTATAAGTCTCTAAACATGTAACTGAATGACGTACCAAAACATTTCCAGTTATAAGGCTCTATAAATGTTACTGAATGACGTATCAATGCATTTCCAGTTATAAGGCTCTAAACATGTAACTGAATGACGTATCAATGCATTTCCAGTTAAGGCTCTAAACATGTAACTGAATGACGTATCAATGCATTTCCAGTTATAAGGCTCTATAAATGTTACTGAATGACGTATCAATGCATTTCCAGTTATAAGGCTCTATAAATGTTACTGAATGACGTATCAATGCATTTCCAGTTATAAGGCTCTATAAATGTTACTGAATGACGTATCAATGCATTTCCAGTTATAAGGCTCTATAAATGGTACTGAATGACGTACCAATGCATTTCCAGTTATAAGGCTCTATAAATGGTACTGAATGACGTATCAATGCATTTCCAGTTATAAGGCTCTATAAATGTTACTGAATGACGTATCAATGCATTTCCAGTTATAAGGCTCTATAAATGTTACTGAATGACGTATCAATGCATTTCCAGTTATAAGGCTCTATAAATGTTACTGAATGACGTATCAATGCATTTCCAGCAAATATTGAAATAATAAAGGGTCTCAATGAAAGATGTGCAGTGTCACATGTTCAGTGTAAATTGTGACATGACCAGAGCTGTTTACTTCCTGGTTGCACCATGAGAAAAGGATTGCTGCATCAAAGGTCCCAAACAAAAGGTTAGTGAAGTATGTTAACATAAAGATAGGACAAAGATCTTTGGTACACATCATCTTTAAGGTGTCTAGTATTGATATATGCATTTTCAATTACTCACCCCACAGAGACTGGACTCTGTTTATCATGCAGCCTCCTCTGCCTTACAGAGACTGGACTCTGTTTATCATTCATCCTTGTGCTTTATTACAAATGCCAAGTCACTCACCCACCATTGCACCTTGTACCAAATGGTAGGTTGGACCTCACTAGTATGTGCACAGAAAGCTACATGTGTATGTGTTCATCTACAAAGCCCTTTTGGGTAAACTCCCTCTTTACCTCTGTAGTCTGGTCTCCTTCACCACCAGCAGTTACCATACCCGGTCTGCTAGGTGGTTGCTACTTAAAGTCCCCAGGGCATTCACACTATTAGGTAAGACTGCCTTCTCTTCTTGTGCACCAGAGGCATTGAAGAGTCTACAATCCATGCTTCATCTAGATATGTTAGTGCCACTGAATGAATTTAAAATATTGACGGGAGACTCTGTTACAGAGGAGTGTAATTGCTTTTTTTTAGGCTGGATCATGTTGTATTGTAGTATGTTCTAATTCTGTAATGTATTGATTGTTGGTGTCTTCTTGGCCAGGTCTCCCTTGAAAAAGAGACTCTGGATCTCAATGGGCTTTTCCTGGTTAAATAAAATATGAAGAGGATGGGAACATTGAAAAATAACTCAGAAATTGTGTTCTGTGTCCTAATTGACCATATTAGAGAAAGAAAAAAAATACATATATAATGCAATATCACAATTATCTCCTGGTGGTGCAGAGGGTTAATGACTGCAGAGCTGAAGATTGCAGGTTCAATCCCAAATAATTGAGGCTCAGTTCTAATCTACTAAAAGAGAGGATGTATTTATTTTGTCCAAATGTATAAAATGGGCAGAAATGCTGAACATCTTTTTAAAATCACCACATATAATTCCTACTTTGAGATGCTTGAAATACTTATCCTAGATGAGCAGTCATAGTTTTCCTAGATGAGCAGTCATAGTTATCCCTGATGAGCAGTCATAGTTATCCCTGATGAGCAGTCATAGTTATCCCTGATGAGCAGTCATAGTTATCCCTGATGAGCAGTCATAGTTATCCCTGATGAGCAGTCATAGTTATCCCTGATGAGCAGTCATAGTTATCCCTGATGAGCAGTCATAGTTATCCCTGATGAGCAGTCATAGTTATCCTAGATGAGCAGTCATAGTTATCCTAGATGAGCAGTCATAGTTATCCCTGATGAGCAGTCATAGTTATCCCAGATGAGCAGTCATAGTTATCCTAGATGAGCAGTCATAGTTATCCTAGATGAGCAGTCATAGTTATCCTAGATGAGCAGTCATAGTTATCCTAGATGAGCAGTCATAGTTATCCTAGATGAGCAGTCATAGTTATCCTAGATGAGCAGTCATAGTTATCCTAGATGAGCAGTCATAGTTATCCTAGATGAGCAGTCATAGTTATCCTAGATGAGCAGTCATAGTTATCCTAGATGAGCAGTCATAGTTATCCTAGATGAGCAGTCATAGTTATCCTAGATGAGCAGTCATAGTTATCCTAGATGAGCAGTCATAGTTATCCTAGATGAGCAGTCATAGTTATCCTAGATGAGCAGTCATAGTTATCCTAGATGAGCAGTCATAGTTATCCTAGATGAGCAGTCATAGTTATCCTAGATGAGCAGTCATAGTTATCCTAGATGAGCAGTCATAGTTATCCTAGATGAGCAGTCATAGTTATCCCTGATGAGCAGTCATAGTTATCCTAGATGAGCAGTCATAGTTATCCTAGATGAGCAGTCATAGTTATCCTAGATGAGCAGTCATAGTTATCCTAGATGAGCAGTCATAGTTATCCTAGATGAGCAGTCATAGTTATCCTAGATGAGCAGTCATAGTTATCCTAGATGAGCAGTCATAGTTATCCTAGATGAGCAGTCATAGTTATCCTAGATGAGCAGTCATAGTTATCCTAGATGAGCAGTCATAGTTATCCTAGATGAGCAGTCATAGTTATCCTAGATGAGCAGTCATAGTTATCCTAGATGAGCAGTCATAGTTATCCTAGATGAGCAGTCATAGTTATCCTAGATCAGATATGGATTAGTTATGTCTAAGAAGAATAAAAAGGAAGCGGGGACTTCCTGATTGAACATACCGCCATGGCTACAAGATAAGAGAGCTTCCCTGGTGTGCCAGCGAATAAAAGCCCTGGCTTGGGAACCACACGTTGTAGACTCTAAACCCCACATGTGCAGATTGTCAATATATGAAGTGTAAAAAAAATTAAAAAAAATATGGTTGTATTTGTATGATTACTTGCTGTTGAAATGTCCTATGAAATAAATTAAGGAGCTACAAATTTGCAATCTGACATTGTTGTGGTAATATTAGGTAAAACTTAAATATAACATGTTCTTGACATGTTCTGAGGACCTCCATGACAAGGTAAAATGTAGTTTGCGTGTGAACATCAATGTAATTTTTATATAAAACCTAAAACAAATATGCTATTTACGTCATAAAAACAGACTTTATGGGAAATTGTGCCTATGTGAATAACACAAGAATAGTGTTGCAACATCCCCGACAACTCACATAACCTAATGCCATGTTCTGGCAGCCGTTGAAGAACTAAGACCAGGTGTTGTGTCACCATTCTATCAACGTCATCGGAACGTCATCACAACTAAGCATATTTGGTGTTTTACTAAGGAACCTAACTCCCACAACCTAATAAATGTTCTGGGAACCTTTTTAAAGAATTCAGACAGGCTGTTCAGTCAACGTTCTTGCAACATCAAAGGAGTCTTTTGTGCACCCTGATACCAACACTATCTGAATGTCAGTAGAACTGGAATGTTTTAGTGTTTTGGGAATCTCTTGTCATATCCCTACAAGGTTCCCACAACCTAAAGAAACATTCTGGTAACCTTTAAAAGAACAGATGAAATGTGTTCTGAGAATGTTCTTGTAAACATCAGGTGAATGTTTTTTGCACTTTTTTTTAGCTAGCTACAATAGTCATTTACAACATTAAAAATGTCTACACTGTATTTCTGATCAATTTTATGTTATTTGACTGGACAATAAATGTGCTTTTCTTTCAAAAACAAGGACCTTTCTAAATGACCCCAAACTTTTGAACGGTCGTGTATGTACATTGATTTTAGGGTTGGCAAATTGGCGTAGTCTTGTATTGAGGAGCCTATAAAACGTTGCTAGATTCATAAACATATTTTTTGTAAGTCTGAAATGTATTGGAATAAATTACCAAACTATAAAACTAGCTAGCCGACTATGAGTAACTGTAACTAGCTACCTGACAGGAGTGCTAGCTAGATACGTTAGCTTACTAGATTACGTTACATTAATAGCTTTAAGTTGGTTGTATTTAAGCTCAACTTCAAGATTTCCCCCGAGGACATTGCCTCTCCGATCATCACTCTCCCTCACTCGGGCAAAGGACATTTAAGGTACACTCGGATGTGATGATGTAAAACGTAATTCAAGAGCTGAGGGTTTAGGGCCGAAGGCTGTCTACTTTGAGTTTGAAAACGCAGCCTTTGTATCGCTTACCAGTAGGCCTAGACAACTCACCGCCGTGGACTGTTTAGAGATCGTTGAGCTGGTGACGTTCACATAGTTATGCAGCAAGTGCGCATCTTCTTCTTCGATTTAACGGTTTAACAGCGGTTGGCATCCAATAAATGTTGCATTACCGCCACCTAGTAAACTGGAGTATAACTACCTCGAACTTTGCTGGAATATATTTATTTTTTTAAACTACCCTAACACCTAATACTACATACACAAATATATATATAAAAAATATATAATAATAATAAACACCATACTCCACAATTTCAATCTAGTCCAAGGTGGCTTAGCAGTTCAGACGTCTTTTTCCGTATTGTCGTGTCGTGTCCTGTTTATATATATATTTACACCTTTTCTTCACATATCTTTTATTTATTTTATTATCCAAGAACTCAACTACAAAAGCTTTCCTGCAACCCGCTTCACCAATTACAATAAGTATTATTTACCTCAATCTGAAAATCCATCGTGGAAGATAGCCAGGGGCTAATTCAGAAGCTAGCCTGAAAGCTAACCAGAAGCTACTCCGATAGCTAGCCAGAAGCTAATCTATAGCTGCCCCGAAATTAGCCGGTTTGCTGGCTAGAGTTGGTGTTTCAGCTGCCCACGTTTTGCGGTCATCAGCTATTCGATAATCTACCGGCACTTTTGTGCAACGCGACTCGGACCGGAGCATTCCGGGACTTTTTTTCTCCCAGTTTCCCCGGATTCCAACCGCAGGCTCTGGACACTTGCACCTTGATTTCGCAGCTAGCTAGCTGCATACCGTGTGACTATTGGCTTACGTCGACCCCGGAGCAAACTCAAATCATGCTGGAGCTAGCCAGCTGAGGAGTTCCATCACCATCCGGACCCGTTTCTTTTGTTGCTGCTGCAGATACGGAACCCCACCGGGCCTTCACGACTGACTGCCGACGTTATCTGCCCGAGGGATGTATCCAACCGGCAAATCCGTCCCGACGTTACCTGAACGCTCACCTGAGGCCCGCTAATCGTTAGCTGTCCTATCGGCTGCTATCTGAACAAAACCCCACTACACGGAACCTACCGACGGAAACGCACGAGGTATCTACAAACAGACCTCCATCCTATGCTGCTACCGATAGCCATATACCCGGCCAGCTGTCTGGATCGCCACGACCCCAACCAACCTCTACTCACTGGACCCTTACTGATCACTCGATTAAGCATGCCTCTCCTTAATGTAAATATGCCTTGTCCATTGCTGTTCTGGTTAGTGTTTATTGGCTTATTTCACTGTAGAGATTCTAGCCCTGCTCTCTATACCATATCCAACCTATCAGTTCCACCACCCACATATGCGATGATATCACCTGGTTTCAATGATGTTTCTAGAGACAAGATCTCTCTCATCATCACTCAATACCTAGGTTTACCTCCACTGTATTCACATCCTACCATACCTTTGTCTGTACATTATTCCTTTAAACTATTTTATCGCCCCCAGAAACTTCCTTTTACTCTCTGCTCTAGTAGCTCTAGGCGACCAATTCTCATAGCTTTTAGCCGTACCATTATCCTACTTCTCCTCTGTTCCTCTGGTG
The DNA here is from genome assembly GCF_029448725.1 of Salvelinus fontinalis. NCBI lineage: Eukaryota > Metazoa > Chordata > Actinopteri > Salmoniformes > Salmonidae > Salvelinus > Salvelinus fontinalis. The sequence goes on along the minus strand of NC_074686.1, from coordinate 38,516,998 downwards.
ATGTAGAGGTGAATCCAGGCCCTGCAGTACCTGGCTCCACTCCTATTCCCCAGGCGCTCTCTTTTGATGACTTCTGTAACCGTAATAGCCTTGGCTTCATGCATGTTAACATTAGAAGCCTCCTCCCTAAGTTTGTTTTGTTCACTGCTTTAGCACACTCTACCAACCCGGATGTTTTAGCCGTGTCTGAATCCTGGCTTAGAAAGACCACCAAAAATTCAGACATTTTTATCCCCAATTACAATATTTTCAGACAAGATAGAACGGCCAAAGGGGGCGGTGTTGCAATCTACTGCAAAGACTGCCTGCAGAGTTCTGTTATACTATCCAGGTCTGTTCCCAAACAATTTGAACTTCTACTTTTAAAAATCCACCTCTCTAAAAACAAGTCTCTCACCGTTGCCGCCTGCTATAGACCACCCTCTGCCCCCAGCTGTGCTCTGGACACTATATGTGAACTGATTGCCCCCCATCTATCTTCAGAGCTCGTGCTGCTAGGTGACCTAAATTTGAACATGCTCAACACCCCAGCCACCCTACAATCTAAGCTTGATGCCCTCAATCTCACACAAATTATCAATGAACCTACCAGGTACCACCCCAATTCCGTAAACACGGGTACCCTCATAGATATCATCCTAACAAACTTGCCCTCCAAATACACCTCTGCTGTTTTCAACCAAGATCTCAGCGATCACTGCCTCATTGCCTGCATCCGTAATGGGTCAGCGGTCAAACGACCTCCACTCATCACTGTCAAACGCTCCCTGAAACACTTCAGCGAGCAGGCCTTCCTAATCGACCTGGCCGGGATATCCTGGAAGGATATTGATCTCATCCCGTCAGTAGAGGATGCCTGGTCATTTTTTAAAAATGCCTTCCTCACCATCTTGAATAAGCATGCCCCATTCAAAAAATTTAGAACCAGGAACAGATATAGCCCTTGGTTCTCTCCTGACCTGACTGCCCTTAACCATCAGAAAAACATCCTATGGCGTTCTGCATTAGCATCGAACAGCCCCCGTGATATGCAACTTTTCAGGGAAGCCAGAAACCAATATACACAGGCAGTTAGAACAGCCAAGGCTAGCTTTTTCAAGCAGAAATTTGCTTCCTGCAACACAAATTCAAAAAAGTTCTGGGACACCGTAAAGTCCATGGAGAATAAGAACACCTCCTCCCAGCTTCCAACCGCTCTGAAGATAGGAAACACTGTCACCACCGACAAATCCACTATAATTGAGAATTTCAATAAGCATTTTTCTACGGCTGGCCATGCTTTCCACCTGGCTACCCCTACCCCGGACAACAGCACTGCCCTCCCCTCTGCTACTCGCCCAAGCCTTCCCCATTTCTCTTTCTCCCAAATACAGTCAGCTGATGTTCTTAATGAGCTGCAAAATCTGGACCCTTACAAATCAGCCGGGCTAGATAATCTGGACCCTTTCTTTCTAAAACTATCTGCTGAAATTGTTGCCACCCCTATTACTAGCCTCTTCAACCTCTCTTTCGTGTCGTCTGAGATCCCCAAAGATTGGAAAGCAGCTGCGGTTATCCCCCTCTTCAAAGGGGGGGACACCCTTGACCCTAACTGCTACAGACCTATATCTATCCTACCCTGCCTTTCTAAGGTCTTCGAAAGCCAAGTCAACAAACAGATTACCGACCATTTCGAATCACACCACACCTTCTCCGCTATGCAATCTGGTTTCAGAGCTGGTCATGGGTGCACCTCAGCCACGCTCAAGGTCATAAACGATATCGTAACCGCCATCGATAGGAAACAATACTGTGCAGCCGTATTCATTGACCTGGCCAAGGCTTTTGACTCTGTCAATCACCACATCCTCATTGGCAGACTCGACAGCCTTGGTTTCTCAAATGATTGCCTCGCCTGGTTCACCAACTACTTCTCTGATAGAGTTCAGTGTGTCAAATCGGAGGGTCTGTTGTCCGGGCCTCTGGCAGTCTCTATGGGGGTGCCACAGGGTTCAATTCTTGGACCGACTCTCTTCTCTGTTTACATCAATGATGTCGCTCTTGCTGCTGGTGATTCTCTGATCCACCTCTACGCAGACGACACTATTCTGTATACTTCTGGCCCTTCTTTTGACACTGTGTTAACAACCCTCCAGGCGAGCTTCAATGCCATACAACTCTCCTTCCGTGGCCTCCAACTGCTCTTAAATACAAGTAAAACCAAATGCATGCTCTTCAACCGATCGCTGCCTGCTCCTGCCCGCCTGTCCAACATCACTACTTTGGACGGCTCTGACTTAGAATATGTGGACAACTACAAATACCTAGGTGTCTGGTTAGACTGTAAACTCTCCTTCCAGACCCACATCAAACATCTCCAATCCAAAGTCAAATCTAGAATTGGCTTCCTATTCCGCAACAAAGCATCCTTTACTCATGCTGCCAAACATACCCTTGTAAAACTGACCATCCTACCAATCCTCGACTTCGGTGATGTCATTTACAAAATAGCCTCCAAAACCCTACTCAATAAATTGGATGCAGTCTATCACAGTGCCATCCGTTTTGTCACCAAAGCCCCATATACTACCCACCACTGCGACCTGTACACTCTCGTTGGCTGGCCCTCGCTTCATACTCGTCGCCAAACCCACTGGTTCCAGGTCATCTACAAGACCCTGCTAGGTAAAGTCCCCCCTTATCTCAGCTCGCTGGTCACCATAGCAGCACCTACCTGTAGCACGCGCTCCAGCAGGTATATCTCTCTAGTCACCCCCAAAACCAATTCTTCCTTTGGACGCCTCTCCTTCCAGTTCTCTGCTGCCAATGACTGGAGCGAACTACAAAAATCTCTGAAACTGGAAACACCTATCTCCCTCACTAGCTTTAAGCACCAGCTGTCAGAGCAGCTCATAGATTACTGCACCTGTACATAACCCATCTACAATTTAGCCCAAACAACTACCTCTTTACCTACTGTATTTATTTATTAATTTATTTTGCTCCTTTGCACCCCATTATTTCTGTCTCTACTTTGCACTTTCTTCCAATGCAAACCAACCATTCCAGTGTTTTTTTAGTTTTTATTTTACTTGCTGTGTTGTACTCACTTCGCCTCCATGGCCTTTTTATATTTTTATTTATCTATACATATATCTGTTTGCCTTCACCTCCCTTATCTCACCTCACTTGCTCACATTGTATATAGACTTATTTTTTTTTTCACTGTATTATTGACTATATGTTTGTTTTTACTCCATGTGTAACTATGTGTTGTTGTATGTGTCGAACTGCTTTGCTTTATCTTGGCCAGGTCGCAATTGTAAATGAGAACGTGTTCTCAATTTGCCTACCTGGTTAAATAAAGGTTAAATAAAAATAAATAAATAAAAAATCTACTTAGTCCTACTTCAGGACAACAGCCTGAAAGGATGGGACACCAACACTTAACACACCCTGTAACTCCTCTGACATCAAATCTCGCATACACAAATACCTCTCTGCAGCTGCCAGCACAACCTCTATTTTCTGTGACTTACGTTCCTTCCCTGCAGTACAGTTGATAACCATTGCTATAAATGCTAAAAATCCAATCTTACCGAAACATATATCACTTGTTGGCCTATCCCTCTGTTCTGGTACAGATCTACTACTCATACCACTCCTCTCTGGATCCCTCCCCCTTGACCCATCTTCCTCTACTTTCTTCACTGCCTCAGCATATGACAACTTCTGCTCTACTCTAACCCTGGAAACCTCAATCTGCCTCTCTCGCACGGGACGTTTCTGATCCCCAGCGCCATGGTCATCCCTACAATTAACACATACCACTACTTCCCCTATGCTACACATTCCTTTGTCTCATGTCCTTCTGCACACTTCTCACACCTAGGAACCTCCCTCCTACACACTGCTGCCACGTGCCCATATGCTTGACACCTGTAACAACGTACATTTATATGGCACAAAAGCTCGTATAGGATAACTTATCTATCCTAACATCACTTTGTCTGACGAATGAACAGACAACTCTTCTGTTTCACCACTCATGCCACCCTGCCTGCGTCGCACCAAACCACGAGCATCACAAACACCGGGAATCTTCCCCTTCAGTTGGTCAGCTTTCACATTTACCACTACCCCAGTAATCACTCCTTTCAATAATGCTTTTTTTCTTGAGAGCAAAACAATTTACATCACTTGCCCGCATCGCCTGCTGCCTCTGACCAGCAGAAACACAAACAATTATCACAGGACCACTTCTGGTTACCGTCACCGATTCCACGGCCCCCAACTCTGTTTTCACCCACCTTGAAACCACAAATGGATCCGCCACAAGGCAGGGGTCTACTTTATCCAAAACGTCCCGTTTTACTACATTGCAGACGCAATCCAGCTCTCACGATGCCTGAATAGAGTCTGTATTTTAAAACCAGCTAACCACATCACATGATATAGCAATCTGATTGGATCTAGCTGTCATTCGCCTGATCGGTCACACGGGCTTTTCACCTTACTCACAGTGAAGACAAGCATGTCAACTGTAGCCCTGGATTTGATCAAAGAAACAGTTGATTTTCCATCCTGTTAGTTCACTGCTTATGCTACACTGCCCCCTGCGGGTGGTTTTATGTACTGCGCCTCTCTGTGGAGGCCCCAGCAGGACATCATAGGACAAACGAGAGCAGTAATTCACCACAACTTGTTCGGGAAAAAGAGACAAAGCGAGAGAGACCATGCCATACCATACCATGTGACTTTTCTGTCAGGTTGAGACTGGTCAACTACTACTGAATTGAATTGAAATTGAGAGAGAGATCTTTCAAGGCCAAAGAGAGAGAGTTTTTTGTTGATGTTTTGTGTCTTCTCTCTTTTGTTTATTGTTTATTTCATTTCCTTTGGCAATGTAAACACTCGTTTCCTATGCCGATGAAGTTCCTTTGAACTGAATTTGAGAGAGAGAGCGAGAGAGAGAGAGAGAGAGAGAGAGAGAGAGAGAGAGAGAGAGAGAGAGAGAGAGAGAGAGAGAGAGAGAGAGAGAGAGAGAGAGAGAGAGAGAGAGAGAGAGAGAGAGAGAGAGAGAGAGAGAGAGAGAGACTATTTGCACATCATTACAACACTATTTATAGCTGTAATATGTCTCTATTCATTTGGACCTTTTGTGAGTGTAATGTTTACTGTTGATTTTATATTGTTTATTTCACTTTTGTTTATTATCTATTTCACTTGCTTTGACAATGTAAACATAGGTTTCCCATGTCAATAAAGCCCCTTGAATTGAACTGAGAGAGAGAGAGAGAGAGAGAGAGAGAGAGAGAGAGAGAGAGAGAGAGAGAGAGAGAGAGAGAGAGAGAGAGAGAGAGAGAGAGAGAGAGAGAGAGAGAGAGAGAGAGAGAGAGAGAGAGAGAGAGAGAGAGAGAGAGAGAGAGAGAGAGAGAGAGAGAGAGAGAGAGAGAGGTGGATATTGCAATATGTTTGTGCATTTGGACATCTTTATCAAATTATATCAGAAGAACATTCCACTGATATAATTTGTGACAATGTATTGTGCAATCACTTCATTAGCGCCGTATTTGCGCCCACTAGCGTCCGTGGGAAACTGTGGTATTAAATTTGACATCTCTCGCCTTCCGTATTTCTCCGACGACATATTGTTTGTGAGGAGCAAATTCTGGAAAGCAAACCGAGGAAGAGGATTACAATTTATTTATCTCTAAACACAAGAAGTAACTGTCATTTAAGATCAAATGGGTGAGTTATAATGTTGTGTTTCTAGACCGTATGGTTCATACACGGGACTAGAGAATACTGCGCGTTCGAATACATGGTTGTCAAATCCCCCACTAGCTAACAAGCTATTGTTATTGTTTTCACCTACACATTGCAACCTCTACTGGTACAGTATTATCTAGGTCGTTTACACGATGTGTCCTTCAAGAAAGTCTACAAATGACACAAGGTGGCAATTTCAGAAGCGAACGCCAACTAACGTTACATGCATCGCCTGCTCACGTTAGGTAGTTAGCTTTTTGCTGTCTTACCAGGTTAATATGGAAGCCAGTAGTACGCAGGTTGTTAGATAACTAGCAAAACATGTTAACGCCGGTCAATTTAACTTGTTGGCGAGTTACTTACTGAAATGAGCAACCAGTCATATCCCTGTTACTTTCATATTGACACCTACTGAGAGTTAACTAGGGCGGGTCACATAAGCATTGTTTTATTGACAAGTTAACTAAGCTAGGGTAACGCTAACCAGTTAGTTATCTAAGCCTTAACGTTGCTACAACTTGAGGTTCATAACTGAACTAACTTATCGTTAGCAAAAGCTATCATACTCTGTTGAATTTCCGACTGTATTACCGCCCACTGGGAATGCACATTAAACAGCGGAGGCTCCTCATGGGCGGACCATACTCCGCAGTGAATTTCATACAAATAGTGAAACATTAAAGTTAAACTTTTTTTTTTAGTTTAAACTATAGTAAATATATATACATCACCAAATCATTAATTAAAACACTGTTTTGCAATGAAGGGCTACGGTAGCTTCAAAAGCACTCTAGGGTAGCACCATGGTGTAGCTGGAGGACAACTAGAGGCCGTCCTCCTCTGGGTAGACTGTGCACATGACATTTTTAACAATGCTTTTTTTCTTCTGATAACTAGTTAATTGCATCTGCTGTGGAGCCCAGTTTTATAATATTACCAAACGTCTCAGTTGATAGTTTTGAAGTAATCATGGAAAACAGGCCATATTTTAGGGCATTTTTCACCCTGCCAGCTCCTCTTAGTTCTATTGTGTTCCGAACGTTCTATTCTCATTTTATTTGTTCTACGTCACAATGCCTGTTTTGCTATTGATGGCAATGAGACCTGCCCACGTTGCTGGTAGTAAAAATGTAAACGACAACAAAAAATTGCTCATGGAACTCTGAGGTCGTCCCATTGTTTACTATAGGGGAATATAGGTATGTCTGTTTATTTTGCCAAATATCTCACAATGTGTATATTTAGATAGTTTTCAAATTGTACACCATTTTAAACATGAGAATCTCCTCTTCCTAATTATGTAAGGTTGTGCAGCATACTCCGTTGTCAAACGCTAGCCCCGAAATACCTTTTGCCCTTGGAATGCTGAGCTCCCCCCATTGTTTTCCTATGGAGAGGCATGCTGGTATATTTCTCCAAATATCTCGTAATGTTTATATTTAGATTTTTTTTTTTACAAGTCGGACACCATTTTAATCAGGATAATCTCCTCTTTCAAATTACATAAGGTTGGGCAGCGTACTCTGATGTCATCGATCGCTAGACCAGAAATTGTGAAATATTAAACTTTTTCCCCTACTTCATCGTTATGCAGACATATGCACGAGGTGCTGATGTTTACTTTCTACACAAGTTATTTTTCAATTTCGTCCCAAGAACACATTGTAGTGGTAAAATAAAAAGGGATATGTTTTTTGGTGCCATTTTAGGCGAAATGGAATTCTAAGCTTCACTCCAGTCAAAATAGGCTCTGCGAACGTTCCATTCCATTCATTTGCTATTGGCTCGCACTAGTGTTTCAGCTTAGCCAACGTTCTTTTGCCATTTTTCAGCTCTTTTGCCATTTTTCAGCCTTGGGTAGGGTTGCACATTTTGGGGAATATTCAGAGGTGGAAACTTCCTGTGGGAATTAAAGGGAATATATATATATAGGAATTAATGGAAATATATGCAAATTAATATTAATACCATTTAAATGTAGATGTTATTTTTTTTTACATTGGATATATTTACCATATCATATGGAGACAAACATAAACCCTTTACCTTATCATAAGTAGACATAATTGCAAATGATTAAATCCTTCCAATAGAAATAAACATTTTTAAAATTGTTTACGAATTTAAATTTACATGAGTTGACTCTTCACGTGGGATGATTTCACTGAACAACAAAAGGGATTATTGAATGATCCATCGCATCTCCCAAAAACGTTTTCAACATCTGTAAAATTATAGTCTAGAAACTAAAGCTTTGGTTGTCTTCCTCTCAAGCTTCCATGTCTTCTCCCTGGACCTCCTCAATGTCCACCTCTTGAACATCAGACTCTGAGGCCTCATCTTCACTGTCACTTTCCAACCTTGTTGAGGATGGCTCGTTGTAAGGCTCAAAAAGCTTCAAACTTGCCCAGATGACCACCAATTTTTCAACCCTTGTATTGGTCAGCCTGTTGCGTGCTTTGGTGTGTGTGTTCCCAAACAAGGACCAGTTGCGCTCTGAGGTGGCTGATGTTGGTGTGATTTGGAGGATGATGGAGGCAACAGGGGAAAGAGCCTCAGATCCACAAAGTCCCTTCCACCAGGTGGCTGATGAGATATGTTGGCACGACTGCCATATTGCATCTCCATCCCAAAGCCCTGCTTGGAAGTGTACTTTGCCAGACTGCCAAGAACCTTGCCCTCATACAGGCCAAGGTGGCGATACACGGTAGTGATGACACCATAGGCCTTGTTGATCTCTGCACCAGACAGGATGCTCTTGCCAGCATACTTGGGGTCCAACATGTACGTTGCAGCGTGTATGGGCTTCAGGCAGAAGTCTTCACGCTTTTTGATGTATTTCAGAACCGCAGTTTCCTCTGCTTGGAGCAACAGTGAAGTGGGCAGGGCAGTACGGATTTATTCTCTTACATCTGCAAGCAGAGTCTGAACATCAGACTGGATGGCATTGTCTCCCTCAATCCGTGCAATGGCTACTGCTATAGGTTTCAGGAGTTTCAGGCTGCTTACCACTCTCTCCCAAAATACATCATCCAGGAGGATCCTCTTGATGGGGCTGTCTATTTCGGCAGACTGTGATATGGCCATTTCTTGGAGAGACTCCTTCCCCTCCAGGAGACTGTCAAACATGATGACAACACCACCCCAAAGGGTGTTGCTGGGCAGCTTCAATGTGGTGCTCTTATTCTTCTCACTTTGCTTGGTGAGGTAGATTGCTGCTATAACTTGATGACCCTTCCCATACCTAACCATTTCCTTGGCTCTCTTGTAGAGTGTATCCATTGTTTTCAGTGCCATGATATTCTTGAGGAGCAGATTCAATGCATGAGCAGCACAGCCAATGGGTGCGATGTGAGGGTAGGACTCCTCCACTTTAGACCAAGCAGCCTTCATGTTTGCAGCATTGTCTGTCACCAGTGCAAATACCTTCTGTGGTCCAAGGTCATGGATGACTGCCTTCAGCTCATCTGCAATGTAGAGACCGGTGTCTCTGTTGTCCCTTGTGTCTGTGCTCTTGTAGAATACTGGTTGAGGGGTGAAGATGTAGTTAATTATTCCTTGCCCATGAACATTCGACTACCCATTAGAGATGATTGCAATACAGTCTGCTTTCTCTATAATTTGCTTGACCTTCACTTGAGCTCTGCATCCAGCTAATGAGTAGATGAAGCATGTCTGGTTGGAGGGGTGTATGCTGGGAGAAGAACATTCAGAAATCTCTTCCAATACACATTGCCTGCGAGCATCAGAGGTGAACCAGTTGCATACACAGCTTGAGCAAGACATTCATCAGCATTTCTCTGACTACGTTTCTCCATTGAGTCAAAAGAACTTCTGATTCCAGAAGGACCATGAGCTGTTGTTATCGATAAGGTGTCTGATTCATCATTTTCACCTTAAATAGAAGTAGAGGGACTTTTGTCAGAGGTTGCTTGTTGTGAGTGCTGAAGGAACTTTATGCACTTGGCCAGATGATTCTGCATCTTTGTTGCTTTCTTCGCATATGATTTGGCACAGTATTTGCAAATGTACAAAGCTTTTCCTTCTACATTAGCTGCAGTGAAATGTCTCCACACATCAGATGGTGCACGTGGCATTTTCCTGTAAAGATGAGAAAAAAATGAGTAAAAAAACAACAAATACAATTCCATGTACAGATAAATAGTTAATCACTTAGATTAAACAACTCCTTTGTAAGATAAATGTTTTAAAATGAAACGTGTATAGAAACAGGTGAATTAACACTCAGTTAGCAGGCTCAAGATAGTTTTTGCTACCACGTGGGGTTTAGCTAACTAGGAGAAATTTGTTAACTAGTTTGAAAGGATTTATACACAGTTTGCTCTAGGCTACTACTGAAGTTTACATACACTAAGTTGACTGTGCCTTCTTTAAACAGCTTGGAAAATTCCAGAACATGATGTCATGGCTTTAGAAGCTTCCGATAGGCTAATTGACATAATTTGAGTCAATTCTGAGGTGTACCTGTGGATGTTGTTCAAGGCCTACCTTCAAACCCAGTGCCTCTTTGCTTGGCATCATGGGAGAAATCTAAAGAAATCAGCCAAGACATCAGAAAAAAATTTGTAGACTTCCACAAGTCTGATTCATCCTTGGGAGCAATTTCCAAACGCCTGAAGGTACCACTTTCATCTGTACAAACAATAGTACGCAAGTATAAACACCATGGAACCACGCAGCCGTCATACCGCTCAGGAAGGAGACGCATTCTTTCTCCTAGAGATTAACATACTTTGGTGAAAATCAATCCCAGAACAACAGAAAATTACTTTGGAAAGACTACGGTTTGCAATTGCACATGGGGACAAAGATCGTACTTTTTGGAGAAATGTCCTCTGGTCTGATGAAACAAAAATAGAACTGTTTGGCCATAATGACCAACGTTATGTTTGGAGGAAAAAGGGGGAGGCTTGCAAGCCAAAGAACACCATCCCAACCGTGAAGCATGGGGGTGGCGGCAGCATGTTGTGGGGGTGCTTTGCTGCAGGAGGGTCTGGCGCACTTCACAAAATAGATGGCATTATGAGGAGGGAAAATTATGTGGATATATTGAAGCAGTATCTCAAGACATCAGTCAGGAAGTTAAAGCTTGGTCGCAAATGGGTCTTCCAAATGGACAAAGACCCCAAGCATACTTACAAAGTTGTGGCAAAATAGCTTAAGGACAACAAAGGCAAGGTATTGGAGTCTGCATCATAAAGCCCTGACCTCAATCCCATGAATGTGGGCAGAACTGAAAAGGCGTGTGTGCGCAAGGAGAGAGTGTGTGCACTTAAGTTGTATACTTTCATTTATAGGCTTGGTTGTAGCATCCTCACGATGGGTATAGGGAAAATTATAGTAGCATGTAGTATCCTAAACCTATTGATGTTACATTGAACTGGGGGAGCAGAATATGAATAACAGTCATCCAATATGCTGTAATAGAAATAAGGCCATGTGTACGTGGCCATGCACTTCGCCTGTGACGTTACAAGCACACTCCATGGTGCCCAGTCTGGCCGGTTCTGGTGACGCGGGTCAGCCTGGCTGGGTCAACCTGGCTGGTTCTGTTGACGCGGGTCTGGTACCCAGTCTGGCTGGTTCCGGGTGACGCATCTCAGCCTGGCTGGTTCTGTTGACTCTGGTCTGGTACCCAGTCTGGCCGTTTCTGGTGACGTGGGTCAGCCTGGCTGGGTCAACCTGGCTGGTTCTGGTGACGCGGGTCTGGTGCCCAGTCTGGCTGCTTCGCGTGCCATGATAGCACAAATGCTGAGTCGGTGGCAGTTTGGCCGGCTGACAGGCGGCTGGCAGTTCAGACGCTTCCTGCTAACTCTGCAATTAAATCACCTGAATAAATATGGTTGTTCTGTCTGACAGCTCACTGCTGGAGAGTAGAGCTTTGTCTGTGAAAAGCATGGATTTGTGTGTGTGTGCGTGCGTGCTGTGTGTGCGTGCGTGCTGTGTGTGTGTGTGCGTGCATTTGTGTGTGTGTGTGCGTGCATTTGTGTGTGTGTGTGCGTGCATTTGTGTGTGTGTGTGCGTGCATTTGTGTGTGTGTGTGCGTGCATTTGTGTGTGTGTGTGCGTGCATTTGTGTGTGTGCGTGCATTTGTGTGTGTTTTTGCTGTGTGTTTATTAGGTTTGTGAGTGGATAGTCAGAGACAGTAGGCTGCATGTAAGACTGAGTTTGCATAACTGTGTGTACTGCACAGCATATGCTCCAGTGTATTTTTAACTATGTGGCCCGGGAGCTTGTTATACTGGGGCTCATGTACCCCTGTGTCATCACCAAGCGGTATCACTCCCTGGGGTCTGAGACACACACACACACATTGACATCCCTGGAAGAGTCTGGTGCCTTGGAAAATGTGTTCCTTCTCTTGGCAGTGATTTTTTTTTCCTTTTTTTTTCTGCCGACTGTTGCTTATCTTCATTTTGTTGAATGCCTAACCGTTCTATGACAAACTTTGTAATAAGTACTGTAAAAGATTGGATTAGTAGAGATGATTTGTAATGAAGATGATTGTGTGTGTTTCAGAGCCGTCAGCCAGTCCAGCGAAGGATAACCACAGGATGAACAGTTACAAGAACAAAGCCCTGAATGTGGAGGAGATGAGGCGCAGGAGAGAGGAGGAGGGTATCCAGCTGAGGAAGCAGAAACGAGAGCAACAGGTAGAGAACCTAACCCACCTGTATAGGACCTAGCCTATAACGCCTAGCCCACTGCTAGTGTCTAAACAGGAGACAGGTACACAACATAACCTACCTGTATAGGACCTAGCCTATAACGCCTAGCCTATAACGCCTAGCCCACTGCTAGTGTCTAAACAGGAGACAGGTACACAACATAACCCACCTGTATAGGACCTAGCCTATAACGCCTAGCCTATAACGCCTAGCCCACTGCTAGTGTCTAAACAGGAGACAGGTACACAACATAACCCACCTGTACAACACCTAGCCTATAAAACTTAGCCCACTGCTCGTGTCTAAACAGGAGAGAGGAGGGCACCTAGCTCAGGAAGCAGAAACTATAGCAACATAAAAGGGCCACAGTGCTGTGTTGTTTCTCTCATGTATTTGGCAGCTGTTCAAGAGGAGAAACGTTGACATGTTGAACGAGGAAGGAGTCATGTTTGAGAGTCCGCTGGTCGACTCGTATGTCACCTCTACAGCCACGGAGGAAGGAGTCCTAACTAAAGACTTGGTGGAGATGCTCTTCTCAGAGGACCCAGAGCTCCAACTCACTACAACACAGTCATTCAGGAAACTACTGTCCAAAGGTACCAGGCTGTTCAGTGAATATCATCAAGTTATTCTGTAACCTGTTTGCGTATGGCCGTGCACACCTAGTCCTGCTGGCCCTCCTGGGGACCCTCAGGCCGCTGGGCCCTCGTGGGGACCCTCAGTCCTGCTGGCCCTCCTGGGGACCCTCAGGCCGCTGGGCCCTCGTGGGGACCCTCAGGCCGCTGGGCCCTCGTGGGGACCCTCAGGCCGCCGGGCCCTCGTGGGGACCCTCAGGCCGCCGGGCCCTCGTGGGGACCCTCAGGCCGCCGGGCCCTCCTGGGGACCCTCAGGCCGCCGGGCCCTCGTGGGGACCCTCAGGCCGCCGGGCCCTCGTGGGGACCCTCAGGCCGCCGGGCCCTCGTGGGGACCCTCAGGCCGCCGGGCCCTCGTGGGGACCCTCAGGCCGCCGGGCCCTCGTGGGGACCCTCAGGCCGCCGGGCCCTCGTGGGGACCCTCAGGCCGCCGGGCCCTCGTGGGGACCCTCAGGCCGCCGGGCCCTCGTGGGGACCCTCAGGCCGCCGGGCCCTCGTGGGGACCCTCAGGCCGCCGGGCCCTCGTGGGGACCCTCAGGCCGCCGGGCCCTCGTGGGGACCCTCAGGCCGCCGGGCCCTCGTGGGGACCCTCAGGCCGCCGGGCCCTCGTGGGGACCCTCAGGCCGCCGGGCCCTCGTGGGGACCCTCAGGCCGCCGGGCCCTCGTGGGGACCCTCAGGCCGCCGGGCCCTCGTGGGGACCCTCAGGCCGCCGGGCCCTCGTGGGGACCCTCAGGCCGCCGGGCCCTCGTGGGGACCCTCAGGCCGCCGGGCCCTCGTGGGGACCCTCAGGCCGCCGGGCCCTCGTGGGGACCCTCAGGCCGCCGGGCCCTCGTGGGGACCCTCAGGCCGCCGGGCCCTCGTGGGGACCCTCAGGCCGCCGGGCCCTCCTGGGGACCCTCAGGCCGCTGGGCCCTCGGTCTACAGGCTTTTGCTCCAAGCCCAGCACTAACTCAGATGATTCAGCTACCTCCCTCTAGGGTGGTAAAGGTTGAGTCTATGGTGCTAATTGTTACACTATTACTCATATATTCTGTCTGATCTGTTCCAGAACCCAATCCACCTATTGACGAGGTCATCAACACCCCAGGCATTGTAGAGAGGTTTGTAGAGTTCCTGAAGAGGAGCGTCAACTGCACATTACAGGTGAGACCTTTGAAATATTAGGAAACAGTTTTTATTGGTAAAATATTAAACGTTAACCCAGACTGGAAAAAATGGATGATGGTCATGTGGATATCTGTCAATTATTGTGATCTATAATAACATTTCTGTCATTGTATGTTTTATGTATCATGAAGTTTTATTATCAATACCAATGTGTCATTAATAAAGTTTCTGTGTGTGTGTGTGTGTGTGTGTGTGTGTGTGTGTGTGTGTGTGTGTGTGTGTGTGTGTGTGTGTGTGTGTGTGTGTGTGTGTGTGTGTGTGTGTGTGTGTGTGTGTGTGTGTGTGTGTGTGTAGTTTGAGGCAGCCTGGGCCCTGACCAACATAGCATCAGGTACTTCCATGCAGACTAACATAGTAATCGAGGCAGGAGCAGTACCCATCTTTATAGAACTACTCAACTCGGACTTTGAAGATGTTCAGGAACAGGTAAAGGCCCGACTCCAGTCATGGGAAAAGTGTATTACAAGACCGTCTATAATTTATACCTAGTTTCTCTCTCTCTCTCCGTTCTCCTCTGTCCCAGGCGGTATGGGCTTTGGGTAACATAGCAGGGGACAGTCCAGTGTGCAGAGACTACGTACTCAACTGTAATATCCTGCCACCATTATTAATGTGAGCAGACACACAAACACATACTACTGTTTATGTCTCGAGTCCTCTGATGTTATAAAGATAGCTCATGGTTCCTCTCCCCGGTTCCTCTCCAGGCTTCTGACTAAATCCACCAGACTGAGCATGACCAGGAATGCAGTGTGGGCTCTGTCTAACCTGTGCAGGGGGAAGAGCCCCCCACCGGTATTTGAGAAGGTAACACCCAACCCTATATTCATTTAACGTCTTCGCGGTAGGAGTGCTGCTCTAAGATCAGTGTTGCCGTTTAGATCGTAATTAATAAAATTACATGGACAGGGGGGGGACCTGATCCTAGATCAGCATTCCTACTGTACGACTCTGAATACTGGTCCTCCGAGACGCTGTATGAATAAGGCCCCAGATCTCCGAGACGCTGTATGGATAAGGCCCCAGATCTCCGAGACGCTGTATGAATATGGCCTCAGGTATCTGAGACACTGTCCGACCGCTACAAACTTATGTGGAAAGGGGAGATTGTCACGAACACGATGATGTGTTCCGTTTTGCACTACGACCCCCCCCCCCCCCCCTTAACAATTGTCACGGCACTTGTCTAAAGGGGTCTTAAAATTCTAAATCAAATGGCTAAATGGTCCATGGTATGGCCATCTTAAAACAATTCCATATGTAAGCACCATCTTAAAACAATTCCATATGTAAGCACCATCTTAAAACAATTCCATATGTCTGCTTAGTAATATGAATACCTCTGTTTGATGTGTGTGCTCCCATAACCACAACCACTCTTGTTTTATTTTTTTATTTTTTTACAACACAAAAAAAAGCAATATATAACCTCTATTTAGTGTGTATACTGCTACATTCACAGCTCCTTGAATCTAAACTGTAACAGCTAGCTCAAATAAATAAGTAGGTTAACAGCTTGGAGTTGAAAGCAAGTGGCTCATTGAGTTCTGAGCCATAACCGTTAGCTAGATAAAGTCAGTCTTTTGGCATCCGGACGCCTATAGGCCCTGATCACAAGTGGTGCACTAATGTAGGTGATGAGGTGTCCATTTGACTCAGTCTGGGTTCAATGGAGCTTGTCTGTAATGCTGTGTTATGCCCGTCTGTTAGCTAGCTAGCTAGCTGATGGGTTTTATCTGCTAGTGACTCTGGCCAGCCAGAACACAGAAAAGCCTCAGTGACTCAGAGACTGAGCATGTGACCAGGGGACGGTACGTGACGAGGCAGGAGTTTCTCTCACCCTGTCAATCTGTCAATCGGCTAAAGTGTTATCGTGCTCTTTCAATTCTGTTTCTCTATTGGCATTAATAGAAGAGGGACAGGAAGCCATTTTAAAACTACTTCAGATTCACTCAAGGTGAAGGATCTGCTCTTGGCGGTGTCCCAATACACTTAGATGGTTCCTTTGCCTGTCACCTTTCCCTTACAGTAATGGGATGTTACAGGGTCAGAGAGGGCAGAGTATTCAGCCCTATCAGTAGTGCTAAAGGAGAGAGGATGTGTTCGAGTATCGGTTTCTCTTATCGAAATCATTGACTTAGCACAGAATGCATCCCTATGCATTTTACAAAGAGAATATCAGAGTGCACAGCGTGATGTCATATCAGAATGAGGATATCAGAGTTCAGACTGATGTCATATCAGAATGAGGATATCAGAGATCAGAATGAGGATATCAGAGTTCAGACTGTGATGTCATATCAGAATGAGGATATCAGAGTTCAGAGGTGTGATGTCATATCAGAATGAGGATATCAGAGTTCAGACTGATGTCATATCAGAATGAGGATATCAGAGATCAGAATGAGGATATCAGAGTTCAGACTGTGATGTCATATCAGAATGAGGATATCAGAGTTCAGAGGTGTGATGTCATATCAGAATGAGGATATCAGAGTTCAGACTGATGTCATATCAGAATGAGGATATCAGAGTTCAGAGGTGTGATGTCATATCAGAATGAGGATATCAGAGTTCAGAGGTGTGATGTCATATCAGAATGAGAATATCCGATTTTAGAGCATGAGGGGAGGTCACAATTCTGTTTGTACACTTGTTTACATGGCTATGCTTTTTAATTAAACCTATTTGAAACATGCCATTTATACTTTTATTATCCTGGCATTTAATTATTATTTAGGATATTACTTAGAAATATTAATCAACAAATGAAGAAATGTCATGTTGGAGAGGACATGTGGCATTTTCCTGTTGACACAACATTAACGGACTCAGAATAAAGATATACAGTGCCTTCAAAGTATTCAGACCCTTTGACTTTTTCCACATTTTGTTATGTTACAGCCTCATTCTGAAATGTATTAAATAGTTTATTTCCCTCATCAATCTACACACAATACCCCATAATGACAAAGCAAAAACAGATTTGCAAATGTATATAACAAATTAACAGATATCACATTTACATAAGTATTCAGACCCTTTACTCAGTACTTTGTTGAAGTACCTTTGACAGCGATTACAGCCTCAAGTCTTCTTGGGTATGATGCTAAAAGGTTGGCACACCTGTATTTGGGGAGTTTCTCCCATTCTTCTCTGCAGATCCTCTCAAGCTCTGTCAGGTTGGATGGGGAGCGTTGCTGCACAGCTATTTTCAGGTCTCTCTAGAGATGTTCGATCGTGTTCAAGTCCAGGCTCTGGCTGGGCCACTCAAGGACATTCAGAGACTTGTCCCGAAGCCACTCCTATGTTTTCTGTGTGCTTAGGGTCCCCCGCGAGCATAACATTTTAGCGGCCCCCCTCGTCACAGCTATGTTTTTAAAACATTAAGTTAATTTCCTGCAATTCTGGGGCGCAGAGAAAATGTTTCTGTTTAAAGCAAGTCAGCTGCAATTCTACACGTTTTGCCATGGGATTGAGGCAAATGTTTGCTGTTATTAATATAACTGAGCATCAATGGGCCCCACCACGGTTGGTAGTTTGACCATACTTACTACAAGTTTAGATTAGCTGCTAGAGAGCATGTAGAGACTAACTTAGCAATCCTCCTCCCAAAAATTGCTGCCATGGGCTAATTGAGTGACTGCTGATGCACAACCAAATGTAGAAATTGGGCCTACGAAAGGGTAGTCCCACTGTCTGTTCCCCTGTCACCCAGGTTTTATGTGTCTAGATCCCCCAGGTGTCCCCCTGCCTGGCTGTCCCCCTGCCTGGCTGTCCCCCAGGTGTCTCCCTGTTAGCAGGTCCTGTCTAGCAGTGATTCAGATCTGTTAGCAGACGCCTGCTGGGCTCTGTCCTACCTCTCTGATAGAATACACTAACTGTCCCCCTGTCTGTCCCCCCCCCCCAGGTGTCCCCCTGTCTGCAGGTCCTGTCTAGACTGTTGTTCAGCAGTGATTCAGATCTGTTAGCAGACGCCTGCTGGGCTCTGTCCTACCTCTCTGATGGACCCAACGAGAAGATCCAGGCTGTCATCGACTCCGGCGTCTGCAGGCGCCTCGTAGAGCTGCTCATGTGAGTTTTTTTTTTACTGCAGGCGCCTCGTTGAGCTGCTGGTGTGTATGCAGACTTCAGGGGCCTCAGCGTAGTAACTTTTGAATGTTCTCTCTGTCAGGCACACAGACTACAAGGTGGCGTCTCCTGCTCTGAGAGCAGTGGGGAACATCGTTACTGGAGACGACATTCAGACACAGGTGGTGTTGAACTGTTCAGCCCTGCCCTGTCTGCTCCACCTGCTGAGTAGTCCTAAAGAGTCCATCCGGAAAGAAGCCTGCTGGACTGTCTCCAACATCACAGCTGGCAACAGGGCTCAGATACAGGTGAGGTCCGGACACTACAGATAAACATCACAGCTGGCAACAGGGCTCAGATACAGGTGATGTCCAGACTTTACACACAGACAGACACTACAGATAAACATCACAGCTGGCAACAGGGCTCAGATACAGGTGATGTCCAGACTTTACACACAGACAGACATACGGACTCTACCGGTACCATACAAATAAACAGACATGTTCATGATAGTTGTACATGACATTGCCAAAAGTATGGGGATACTCCTTCATATTAGTGGATTCGGCTATTTCAGCCACACCCGTTGCTTACAGGTGTATAGAATCAAGCACAAAGTTCAGTGACTTTTAACGTGTCGCAGTCATAGGATGCCACCTTTCCAACAAGTAATTGCGTAACATTTCTGCCCTGCTAGAGCTGCCCCCGGTCAACTGTAAGTGCTGTTATTGTGAAGTGGAAATGTCTAGGAGCAACAACGGTTTGCCCGCGAAGTGGTAGTCCACACAAGCTCACAGAACAGGACCGCTGAAGCGTGTAGCGTGAAAAAAATTGCCTGTCCTCGGTTGCAACACTCACTACTGAGTTCCAAACTGCCTCTGGAAGCAACATCAGCACAGGAACTGTTAGTCGGGAGCTTCATGAAATGGGTTTCCATGGCCGAGCAGCCGCACACAAGCCTAAGATCACCATGCGCAATGCCAATCGTCGGCTGGAGTGGTGTCAAGCTCGCCGCCGTTGGACTCTGAAGTAGTGGAAACGCATTCTCTGGAGTGATGAATCACGCTTCACCATCTGGAAGTCCGACGGACAAATATGGATACCCCAATGCATAGTGCCAACTAAAGTTTGATGGAAGATTAATGCTCTGGGGCTGTTTTTCATGGTTCGGACTAGGCCCCTTAGTTCAAGTGAAGGGAAATCTTAACGCTACAGCATACAATGACGTTCCAGACAACTCTGTGCTTCCAACATTGGCAACAGTTTTTTGAAGGCCCTTTCCTGGTTCAGCATGACAATGCCCTCGTGCACAAAGCAAGGTCCATACAGAAATGGTTTGTTGAGATCGGTGTGGACGAACTTGACTGGCCTGCACAGAGCGCTAACCTCATCGAACACCTTTGGGTTGAATTGGATGCTGACTGCGAGCAAGACCTAATCTCCCAACATCAGTGCCCGACATCACTCATGCTTTTGTGGTTGAATGGAAGCAAGTCCCCCGCAGCAATGTTCCAACATCTAGTGGAAAGCCTTCCCAGAAGAGTGGAGGCTGTTATAGCAGCAAAGGGGGGACCAACTCCATATTAATGCCCATGATATTGGAATGAGATGTTCGACGAGCAGGTGTCCACATACTGTTGGTCATGAAGTGTATATTTTTACTCAAGTATGTAATTGAGTACTATTTCCAACACTGCTTATAGGGATTAATAGCTCAAATGGCCCCAACAACACATACAGGCACGGGGATTCAGTGTCCTGTGCCTATCTTCTCCCCACGTAGAACTAACTCCACCAAGCGGTATTGTCTAAGAGAATGACAAAACGCTATTAGACATTTGTGACAAATGGTTGTGTACCGTCTGTATTCCTACTGTAGCAGCGTGGTGTAGAGCGCGAGATATCTGACACGCGTTACCTAGCTACAACATGTTGTACAGATGTCCAACGAGCAGGTGTTCACATACAGTTACAGATGCATAACACAGACTGGTACAGTTCAGAGACTATACAGATCCAAAGAGATCTTCAAGACCTAGGTACTAGGTATTTTCTTTAGTCTTTTTAGTTTGAATAAAGGAAATGGTTTGTGCTGCTCTTCAGTTTAAGACATCTCTTATCTTTCTATCTACTACTTTTCTCTGTTCCTCCTCTCGTCTTCCTCCTTGTCTTCCTCCTCTCGTGTTGCTCCTCATGTTGCCCCTCTCCTCCTCTCGTGTTGCCCCTCTCCTCCTCTCGTGTTGCCCCTCTCCTCCTCTCGTGTTGCCCCTCTCCTCCTCTCGTGTTGCTCCTCTCCTCCTCTCGTGTTGCTCCTCTCCTCCTCTCGTGTTGCCCCTCTCCTCCTCTCGTGTTGCCCCTCTCCTCCTCTCGTGTTGCCCCTCTCCTCCTCTCGTGTTGCTCCTCTCCTCCTCTCGTGTTGCCCCTCTCCTCCTCTCGTGTTGCCCCTCTCCTCCTCTCGTGTTGCCCCTCTCCTCCTCTCGTGTTGCTCCTCTCCTCCTCTCGTGTTGCTCCTCTCCTCCTCTCGTGTTGCCCCTCTCCTCCTCTCGTGTTGCCCCTCTCCTCCTCTCGTGTTGCCCCTCTCCTCCTCTCGTGTTGCCCCTCTCCTCCTCTCGTGTTGCCCCTCTCCTCCTCTCGTGTTGCCCCTCTCCTCCTCTCGTGTTGCCCCTCTCCTCCTCTCGTGTTGCCCCTCTCCTCCTCTCGTGTTGCCCCTCTCCTCCTCTCGTGTTGCCCCTCTCCTCCTCTCGTGTTGCCCCTCTCCTCCTCTCGTGTTGCCCCTCTCCTCCTCTCGTGTTGCCCCTCTCCTCCTCTCGTGTTGCCCCTCTCCTCCTCTCGTGTTGCCCCTCTCCTCCTCTCGTGTTGCCCCTCTCCTCCTCTCGTGTTGCCCCTCTCCTCCTCTCGTGTTGCCCCTCTCCTCCTCTCGTGTTGCCCCTCTCCTCCTCTCGTGTTGCCCCTCTCCTCCTCTCGTGTTGCCCCTCTCCTCCTCTCGTGTTGCCCCTCTCCTCCTCTCGTGTTGCCCCTCTCCTCCTCTCGTGTTGCCCCTCTCCTCCTCTCGTGTTGCCCCTCTCCTCCTCTCGTGTTGCCCCTCTCCTCCTCTCGTGTTGCCCCTCCTCCTCTCGTGTTGCTCCTCTCCTCCTCTCGTGTTGCTCCTCTCCTCCTCTCGTGTTGCTCCTCTCCTCCTCTCGTGTTGCCCCTCTCCTCCTCTCGTGTTGCCCCTCTCCTCCTCTCGTGTTGCTCCTCTCCTCCTCCTCTCGTGTTGCCCCTCCTCCTCCTCTCGTGTTGCTCCTCTCCTCCTCTCGTGTTGCTCCTCTCCTCCTCTCGTGTTGCTCCTCTCCTCCTCTCGTGTTGCCCCTCTCCTCCTCTCGTGTTGCCCCTCTCCTCCTCTCGTGTTGCTCCTCTCCTCCTCCTCTCGTGTTGCCCCTCTCCTCCTCTCGTGTTGCTCCTCTCCTCCTCTCGTGTTGCCCCTCTCCTCCTCTCGTGTTGCCCCTCTCCTCCTCTCGTGTTGCCCCTCTCCTCCTCTCGTGTTGCCCCTCCTCCTCCTCCTCTCGTGTTGCCCCTCCTCCTCCTCCTCCTCTCGTGTTGCCCCTCTGCTCTACTAGACGGTGATTGACGCCAACATCTTCCCTGTGCTGATCGACATCCTGCAGAAGGCGGAGTTTAGAACCAGGAAGGAAGCAGCCTGGGCCATCACTAACGCCACCTCTGGAGGAATGCCTGAACAGATCAGGTATAAAGCCACACCCACCTCACCAGAACAGATAAGATATGACACACACCTCTCATCAGGACAGATGAGATATGACACACACCAGGACAGATGAGATATGACACACAAGGACAGATGAGATATGACACACACCAGGACAGATGAGATATGACACACACCAGGACAGATGAGATATGACACACACCAGGACAGATGAGATATGACACACACCTTTCAACAGGACATCTGGTATAATTATAGTGTAGATAGAAGGGTAGAACTAGGAAAGAGGTGGCTGGGGTTGTTTTGGTATTGAACTGTTATTGCTTTCACCTATAGTCCTTTCAGATCAGAAATTTGACCATGGGAGGGGTCAAGAACCCTAGTGATGTCAGAATAGGAAAGAGGGAGGGGTCAAGAACCCTAGTGATGTCAGAATAGGAAAGAGGGAGGGGTCAAGAACCCTAGTGATGTCAGAATAGGAAAGAGGGAGGGGTCAAGAACCCTAGTGATGTCAGAATAGGAAAGAGGGAGGGGTCAAGAACCCTAGTGATGTCAGAATAGGAAAGAGGGAGGGGTCAAGAACCCTAGTGATGTCAGAATAGGAAAGGGGGAGGGGTCAAGAACCCTAGTGATGTCAGAATAGGATAGGGGGAGGGGTCAAGAACCCTGGTGATGTCAGAATAGGAAAGGGGGAGGGGTCAAGAACCCTAGTGATGTCAGAATAGGAAAGGGGGAGGGGTCAAGAACCCTAGTGATGTCAGAATAGGAAAGGGGGAGGGGTCAAGAACCCTAGCGATGTCGGAATAGGAAAGGGGGAGGGGTTAAGAAGAGGTGGATTGTTAGTTTTTCTCTCCTACTCGTGTGGTCTGAGATTCCAGGCTCAGCTGTTTTTCCACGGTGTGCATCCTTAAATTCCCCCGTTGTCCCGGTGATATCAGACAGGAGCTACATTTGCTGAACTTGCATGTGTCTGAGGCCTGGCTGGGAGCTATTTGTCCCCTATTGAGTTTCTTTGCAGTTCTTTTTCCCTGGAATGTCACGAGACAATAACACTCCTGTTTCAAGGCCGCTGCATTTGGCAAGCGGCTGGATTGTAACCAAACACATTCCATATTTATTACTTAGGTTTCTCTTTCTCTCGCTTTCTCCTCTCTTTCTTCGACGACACACTTTGTCTCCTCCCTATTTTTCTTTGAGGGTTCAATGCATCTCTCTTTCTCCTTCTCCCTCTCTCTTTTTGTGTTTTAAATCTGTATTTTCTTTCTATCCCTTTCTCTCTCTCTCTAGGTACCTGGTGAACCTGGGCTGTATCAAGCCTCTGTGTGACCTGTTGACGGTGATGGACAGTAAGATAGTCCAGGTGTCTCTGAACGGTCTGGAGAACATTCTGAGACTGGGAGACCAAGAGGCCAAGCAGGATGCAGGACCCAGTGGTACCGGCATCAACCCCTACTGCTCTCTCATAGAGGAGGCCTATGGTATGTATATACAAACATCAACCCCTACTGCTCTCTCTTAGAGGCCTATTGTACGTACAGTGCATTTGGAAAGTATTCAGACCCCTTGACTTTTTCCACATTTTTTATTTAGTTTTTTTTTTTTAACCCTCAATCTACACACAGTACCCCATAATGACAAAGCAAAAAAAAACAGTTCAGACATTTTAGCAAATATATATATATATATATATATTTTTTTTTTACTGAAATATCACATTTATATAAGTATTCAGACCCATCACTCAGTACTTTGTTGAGGCACCTTTGGCAACGATTACAGCCTTTAGTCTTCTTGGATATTATGCTACAAGCTTGCAACACCTGTATTTGGGGAGTTTCTCCCATTCTTCTCTGCAGATCCTCTCAAGCTCTGTCAGGTTGGATGGGGAGCGTCGCTGCACAGCTATTTTCAGGTTTCTAGAGATGTTCGATCGGGTTCAAGTCCGGACTCTGGCTGGGCCACTCAAGGACATTAGGAGACTTGTCCCGAAGCCACTCCTACGTTGTCTTGGCTGTGTGCTTCGGGTCATTGTCCTGTTGGAAGGTGAACCTTTGTCCCAGTCTGAGGTACTGAGCACTCTGGTGCAGGTTTTCATCAAGGTTCTCTGTTCTTTGCTCTGTTCATCTTTCCCTCGATCCTGACTAGTCTCCCTGTCCCTGCCGCTGAAAAACATCCCCACAGCATGATGCTGCAATCACCATGCTTCACCGTAGGGATGCTGCCACCACCATTCTTCACCTTAGGGATCGTGCCAGGTTTCCTCCAGATGTGACGCTTGGCATTCAGGCCAGAGTTCAATCTTGGTTTCATCAGACCAGAGAATCTTGTTTCTCATGGTCTGAAAGTCATTTAGGTGCCTTTTGGCAAACTCCAAGCGGGCTGTCATGTGCCTTTTACTGAGGAGTGGCTTCCGTCTGGTCACTCTACCATAAAGGCCTGATTGGTGGAGTGCTGCAGAGATGGTTGTCCTTCTAGAAGGTTCTCCCATCTCCGGAATGGAACTCTGGAGCTCTGTCAGAGTAACCATTGGGATCTTGGTCACCTCCCTGACCAAGGCCATTCTCCCCGATTGCTCAGTTTGTCTGGGCGGCCAGCTCTAAGAAGAGTCTTGGTGGTGTCAGACTTCTTCCATTTAAGAATGATGGAGGCCACTGTGTTCTTGGGGACCTTGAATGCTGCAGAAATATTTTACATTTACATTTAAGTCATTTAGCAGACGCTCTTATCCAGAGCGACTTACAAATTGGTGCATTCACCTTATGACATCCAGTGGAACAGCCACTTTACAATAGTGCATCTAAATCTTTTAAGGGGGGGGGGGGGGGGGCAGAAGGATTGCTTTATCCTATTATAGGTATTCCTTGAAGAGGTGGGGTTTCAGGTGTCTCCGGAAGGTGGTGATTGACTCCGCTGTCCTGGCGTCGTGAGGGAGTTTGTTCCACCATTGGGGTGCCAGAGCAGCGAACAGTTTTGACTGGGCTGAGCGGGAACTGTACTTCCTCAGTGGTAGGGAGGCGAGCAGGCCAGAGGTGGATGAACGCAGTGCCCTTGTTTGGGTGTAGGGCCTGATCAGAGCCTGAAGGTACTGAGGTGCCGTTCCCCTCACAGCTCCGTAGGCAAGCACCATGGTCTTGTAGCGGATGCGAGCTTCAACTGGAAGCCAGTGGAGAGAGCGGAGGAGCGGGGTGACGTGAGAGAACTTGGGAAAGTTGAACACCAGACGGGCTGCGGCGTTCTGGATGAGTTGTAGGGGTTTAATGGCACAGGCAGGGAGCCCAGCCAACAGCGAGTTGCAGTAATCCAGACGGGAGATGACAAGTGCCTGGATTAGGACCTGCGCCGCTTCCTGCGTGAGGCAGGGTCGTACTCTGCGAATGTTGTAGAGCATGAACCTACAGGAACGGGTCACCGCCTTGATGTTAGTTGAGAACGACAGGGTGTTGTCCAGGATCACGCCAAGGTTCTTAGCGCTCTGGGAGGAGGACACAATGGAGTTGTCAACCGTGATGGCGAGATCATGGAACGGGCAGTCCTTCCCCGGGAGGAAGAGCAGCTCCGTCTTGCCGAGGTTCAGCTTGAGGTGGTGATCCGTCATCCACACTGATATGTCTGCCAGACATGCAGAGATGCGATTCGCCACCTGGTCATCAGAAGGGGGAAAGGAGAAGATTAATTGTGTGTCGTCTGCATAACAATGATAGGAGAGACCATGTGAGGTTATGACAGAGCCAAGTGACTTGGTGTATAGCGAGAATAGGAGAGGGCCTAGAACAGAGCCCTGGGGGACACCAGTGGTGAGAGCGCGTGGTGAGGAGACAGATTCTCGCCACGCCACCTGGTAGGAGCGACCTGTCAGGTAGGACGCAATCCAAGCGTGGGCCGCGCCGGAGATGCCCAACTCAGAGAGGGTGGAGAGGAGGATCTGATGGTTCATTTTGGTACCCTTCCCCAGATCTGTGCCTCAACACAATCCTGTCTCGGAGCTCTACGCACAATTCCTTCGACCTCCTGGCTTGGTTTTTTTCTCTGACATGCACTGTCAACTGTAGGACCTTTATATAGACAGGTGTGTGCCTTTCTAAATCATGTCCAGTCAATTGAATTTATCACAGGTGGACTCCAATCAAATTGTAGAAACATCTCAAGGATTATCATGGAAACAGGATGTACCTGAGCTCAATTTTGAGTCTCATAGCAACAGGTCTGAATACTTATGTAAATAAGGTGTTTCTCTTTTTTTAATATACATTTGCAAACATTAATATAAACCTGTTTCTGCTTTGTCATTATGGGGTATTGTGTGAATTATTGTATTTAATCTATTTTATAATAAGGCTGTAACACAATGTGGAAAACGTCAAGGGGTCTGAATACTTTCTCAATGCACTGTTATTATATACAAACACCTTCATATAGTATATACACACACACACACACACACACATACACACACACACACATACACACATACACACATACATACATACATACATACATACATACATACAGGACACACACACACATACAGGACACACACACACACACACATACAGGACACACACATACATAAACTCAGCAAAAAAAGAAATGTCCTCTCACTGTCAACTGCTCAACAAAACTTAACATGTGTAAATATTTGTGTTTACATAAGATTCAACAACTGAGACACAAGCTGAACAAGTTCCACAGACATGTGGCTAACAGAAATGGAATAATGTGTCCCTGAACAAAGGGGGTGTCAAAATCAAAAGTAACAGTCGGTGTCTGGTGTGGCCACCAGCTGCATTAAGTACTGCAGTGCATCTCCTCCTCATGGACTGCACCAGATTTGCCAGTTCTTGCTGTGAGATGTTACCCCACTCTTCCAGCAAGGTACCTGCAAGCTCCCAGACATTTCTGGGGGGGAATTGACGTAGCCCTCACCCCCGATCCAACAGGTCCCAGACGTACTCAATGGGATTGAGATCCGGGCTCTTCGCTGGCCATGGCAGAACACTGACATTCCTGTCTTGCAGGAAATCACGCACAGAACGAGCAGTATGGCTGGTGGCATTGTCATGTGTCATGTCTGGATGAGCCTGCAGGAAGGGTACCACATGAGGGAGGAGGATGTCTTCCCTGTAACGCACAGTGTTGAGATTGCCTGCAATGACAACAAGCTCAGTCCGATGACGCTGTGACACACCGCCCCAGACCATGACGGACCCTCCACCTCCAAATCGATCCCGCTCCAGTATACAGGCTTCGGTGTAACGCTCATTCCTTCGACGATAACTCCTGGTGAGACAAAACCGCGACTCGTCAGTGAAGAGCACTTTTTGCCAGTCCAGTCTGGTCCAGCGACGGTGGGTTTGTGCCCATAGGCGACGTTGTTGCCGGTGATGTCTGGTGAGGACCTGCCTTACAACAGGCCTACAAGCCCTCAGTCCAGCCTCTCTCAGCCTATTGCGGACAGTCTGAGCTCTGATGGAGGGATTGTGCGTTCCTGGTGTAACTCGGGCAGTTGTTGTTGCCATCCTGTACCTGTCCCGCAGGTGTGATGTTCAGATGTACCGATCCTGTGCAGGTGTTGTTACGTGGTCTGCCACTGCGAGGACGATTAGCTGTCCATCCTGTCTCCCTGTAGCGCTGTCCTAGGCGTCTCACAGTACGGACATTGCAATTTATTGCCCTGGCCACATCTGCAGTCCTCATGCCTCCTTGCAGCATGCCTAAAGCACGTTCACGCAGATGAGCAGGGACCCTGGGCATCTTTCTTTAGGTGTTTTTCAGGGTCAATAGAAAGGCCTCTTTAGTGTCCTAAGTTTTCATAACTGTGACCTTAATTGTCTACCGTCTGTAAGCTGTTAGTGTCTTAACGACCGTTCCACAGGTGCATGTTCATTAATTGTTTATTTGTCATTGAACAAGCATGGGAAACAGTGTTTAAACCCTTTACAATGAAGATCTGTGAAGTTATTTGGATTTTTACGAATTATCTTTGAAAGACAGGGTCCTGAAAAAGGGACATTTCTTTTTTTTGTTTTTTTTGCTGAGTTTACATACAGGACACACACACACACGGACGGACACACACACAGGACATACATACAGGACACACACTTGCATAATCTACCATGTGTATGACTAGATCATCTCTCTCCATCTCCAGGTCTGGATAAGATCGAGTTTCTTCAGAGTCATGAGAACCAAGAGATCTACCAGAAGGCCTTTGATCTGATAGAGCACTACTTTGGAGTGGAGGAGGAGGACCAGAGCCTGGCTCCTCCGGTGGACCAGGCCAATCAGCAGTTCCTCTTTCCCCAGCAGGAGGCACCCATGGAGGGCTTCCAGCTATAACGCCCTCCCTGTCCTCTGGTTCTCATCTGGTTCATCTTAAACAACCGTCACTCATACCCATGGAGGAGTTTCAGATAAAACATCCACCCCCTTATCTTCACCCCATGGAGGAATTTGGGGTATAATCAGTCCCCTCCACCCTCCATGTCCAACCATTGCCTCATCCTCTATACCCAGCCTGAGCCAAAGGGCAAGTTTTAGCCCCAACAGATGAAGGGTGGTGGTGACCCCCCCCCCCCCCCCCCCTCACCCGTGAAGCAATGACCTTATCCACCTTATATCCTCCACCCCCACGGAAGGTAGAGCGTTGTCCTCTCCCTCTTTTCCTACGGAAGGTAGAGCATTGTCCTCTCCCTCCTTTCCCACGGAAGGTAGAGCATTGTCCTCTCCCTCTTTTCCTACGGAAGGTAGAGCATTGTCCTCTCCCTCCTTTCCCACGGAAGGTAGAGCATTGTCCTCTCCCTCTTTTCCCACGGAAGGTAGAGCATTGTCCTCTCCCTCTTTTCCCACGGAAGGTAGAGCGTTGTCCTCTCCCTCCTTTCCCACGGAAGGTAGAATGTTGTCCTCTCCCTCCTTTCCTACGGAAGGTAGAGCATTGTCCTCTCCCTCCTTTCCCACGGAAGGTAGAGCATTGTCCTCTCCCTCCTTTCCCACGGAAGGTAGAATGTTGTCCTCTCCCTCCTTTCCCACGGAAGGCTTACAGATTTAACTATCCAACCTATATTCCCAATCTTTGAGCTGGCTTTACCTACCCTAACAGATCAGACACTTCTAACGGAATGCCACGTCTCGGCTGTAGAGCCAATAGGAGAGCTGAACACAACCCACTTGACCTGATGATAAAACAAAGCTCTTCCCAGATCAGTGATCACCCAACCAGGGCCAAGGTTTGGTCCAGTCCAGGTTTAACATGCACAGACACAATAACAGATACACCGCCAGTACTGTTGATACCCTGATTCTTCTGACCGTAACGGTGGTTTGATTTGGTTTGGTTATTAGTGCTTCCTGTCTGCCCATAGGGATGTCCTTCTTCGGCATGTAGGGGTTTGATAGGTCAAACCTGACCAGTGGGAGGTGTGTTTATTTAATTTTTACCCTTTTCCTTTATGACAATTATCTTCCTCGTCCTTATCTGTTTCCCCCTCGTTTTAGCTTTTGTCAGCCCTGTTTTTCTCTCTGACCTGTTCTAAAACGTATTGCATCTACATGCACCACCTGAAGACTGAAGTGTCCCAAGACAGAAGAATGGCCTCTTTACTGTTAACAATAAAACAATCTGGATGTATTCTCAACTCAGAGGCCAAACCCTCATTCATATTGGTTTCTTTCTATATCGGACATACAGGGTTCCACTAAGCAATTCTGGAGATTCTTAAGAATTCTAGAACTATGGTTTGAAGTGGAGAGCCAAGGTTCTCCCCTTCTCGAACTAACTGAATCCTTTCTCTACAATGTATTTTGTCTTTTGTTGAACTTTTTAGTTTTGTGCTTGTGGAGGAGCATGTTGGGATCTGAATCGTAAAATCAGGTAAACGTCTGGGCTAAGGGAGGGTGTTGACTGGGGGGGGGGTCTGCGAGGGGTAAGGGACTATAGGTGTGTGTGTGTGGGGATATTGAAAGATATATAAAGTCACCTAGGTTATTAGCTTGATCCGAGCTTGATATAACTAGCAATATAATATTTGTGCCGTGTTCTTCATTAACGATACGTTTTGAATTATGACGTGATTCTAACTGTTTAAACAGCACACCGCTGGGGGGCGGGGCCTACGCTAGCCACAGCACGAGAATATGTGATTATCCAAACCAAACTTATTTTTATATATAAATACAGACAAGATGTAAGATCTCCATTTTGGCTTTCAAGGGATTGTTTCTCTTATTTAGGGATTAGGGATGATTCCTTACTTGAAAAACACACGTAACTCAGTCAAACCTTAGTCAGATGGCAACATCAGATTTATGCAAAAATATTGAAGTTACTCACTTCCATGTCCGGTTAGGATTTGGGCTTTTTAGTTTTTCTTTTGGATTTCTCTGACCCCTGGGATGCGTTCCATAGGAGCCTGGCATGCATTCCAAATGGCACACTATTCCCTATATAGTGCACTACTTCTGACTCTATGGGCTCTGGCCAAAAGCTGTGTAATATATAGTGTGCCATTTGGGACTTGGCCCTGGTGTAAATATATGTTTGTGCTGGCTGAGTTGTACTAGGCCCTGGAATGTGATGAGGTGTTGCTGCCCCCCCCGGTGTGTCTGTGGTAGGATTTGCATGGTGTTTCTATTGCCTTACCTACTGTCACGTAGTATCCCTTTGCCAAACACCTGGTAGTACACACCTGGTAGTACACACCTCTCGTGTGAGAGAAGAGGGTGCGGGGGGGAGAGGAGGAGGAAGAGGGGAGGCTGAAGAGAGTGCTGTAATTTAGGTCTTAGAAAATCTAACTATATAAGAATTTAATGTTCCATTGACAAGAGAAAGTACAGGGGACAGAGTTTATCACATATTAGATGGTATAGTTCAGGGGACAGTTATCACATATTAGTGGCGTTGAGGCAATACCATCTATTGTCTAGTTGGCGGTGAGGTAATACCATCTGTTGGCGGTGAGGTAATACCATCTATTGTCTAGTTGGCGGTGAGGTAATACCATCTGTTGGCGGTGAGGTAATACCATCTATTGGCTAGTTGGCGGTGAGGTAATGCCATCTATTGGCTAGTTGGCGGTGAGGTAATACCATCTATTGTCTAGTTGGCGGTGAGGTAATACCATCTGTTGTCTAGTTGGCGGTGAGGTAATACCACCTATTGTCTATTTGGCGGTGAGGTAATACCACTTATTGTCTAGTTGGCGGTGAGGTAATACCACCTATTGTCTAGTTGGCGGTGAGGTAATACCACCTATTGTCTAGTTGGCGGTGAGGTAATACCATCTATTGTCTTGTTGGCGGTGAGGTAATACCATCTATTGGCTAGTTGGCGGTGAGGTAATGCCATCTATTGGCTAGTTGGCGGTGAGGTAATGCCATCTATTGGCTAGTTGGCGGTGAGGTAATGCCATCTATTGGCTAGTTGGCGGTGAGGTAATGCCATCTATTGGCTAGTTGGCGGTGAGGTAATGCCATCTATTGGCTAGTTGGCGGTGAGGTAATGCCATCTATTGGCTAGTTGGCGGTGAGGTAATGCCATCTATTGGCTAGTTGGCGGTGAGGTAATGCCATCTATTGGCTAGTTGGCGGTGAGGTAATGCCATCTATTGGCTAGTTGGCGGTGAGGTAATGCCATCTATTGGCTAGTTGGCGGTGAGGTAATGCCATCTATTACCCAGTTGGCGGTGAGGTAATGCCATCTATTACCCAGTTGGCGGTGAGGTAATACCATCTATTGTCTAGTTGGCGGTGAGGTAATACCATCTATTGTCTAGTTGGCGGTGAGGTAATAGTGTGGTGATTGTGTGTAGGGTTACAACTGATATCAGTTGTTTTTGCGTTCTGCTGTTGAATCCTCCAACCAGGATTTCTGTGAAACGGGAATTTGAGAAAAGGTACCGTAATTTTGCAACTCTGCCGTGTTGGAAAGAAATGGGAATGACAACTTGTAACGTTGCATCGGCCATTGTGAATGTGATAAGTACTATTTGTCACTGTGATGCGGATAAGTACTAGGAATCATTGTGATGCGGATAAGTACTAGGAATCATTGTGATGGGGATAAGTACTAGGAATCATTGTGATGGGGATAAGTACTAGGAATCATTGTGATGGGGATAAGTACTAGGAATCATTGTGATGGGGATAAGTACTAGGAATCATTGTGATGCGGATAAGTACTAGGAATCATTGTGATGGGGATAAGTACTAGGAATCATTGTGATGGGGATAAGTACTAGGAATCATTGTGATGGGGATAAGTACTAGGAATCATTGTGATGGGGATAAGTACTAGGAATCATTGTGATGGGGATAAGTACTAGGAATCATTGTGATGGGGATAAGTACTAGGAATCATTGTGATGGGGATAAGTACTAGGAATCATTGTGATGGGGATAAGTACTAGGAGTCATTGTGTTGGGGATAAGTACTAGGTGTCATTGTGTTGGGGATAAGTACTAGGTGTCATTGTGTTGGGGATAAGTACTAGGTGTCATTGTGATGATGGTAAGTACTAGGCATCATGGGGATAAGTACTAGGCATCATTGTACCAGGTATCATTGGTATAGTGATATGTACCAGGTATCATGGGGATAAGTACCAGGTATCATGGGGATAAGTACCAGGTATCATGGGGATAAGTACCAGGTATCATTGGTATGGGGATATGTACTAGGTATTGATGGGTATTATTCTCTGTCCTTCATAGGGTGCATTTTAAACGGCACTATTCCTCTTCGTACACTCGTTTTTGACAGGAGCCACCTAGGGAGCCTCTATATCAGACAGGGTGTCATTTGAGATGAAATCATAGATCTAACGACAACCAGGGTTTGGCAAGGGATACGTCTTTTAATTTAGACCGTGATGAACCTAACCGCAGAAATTCTAGTAAAGAGATGCATTTGCACACACACTTCATGCATACAACACCAGCAGACAGTACACTGTACACACGGACAAGTGTTCAACAACAACTTCCATAATCCACTTTTTTGATTTTTTTTTTTTTTTGAATGATCATGTGTTTTCTTTTTCTGTGTTCTATTTCTACAGGTTTGGTTTTCGATGCAGTATGTTCATTCAAGGTTTTCTTGCATCGTTTTGCCACTTCCTTTTTAGGCACTTTTGAAGTTATGCACTTAGAAAACATGTTTTATTAAATAGTGCACCCACCCACAGTGCAATGCTCTTTGAAATGATTAGATTAATACTGGAGATGGAAGGTATGACACACAAAGGATTATTAAAGTGAAACGATCACATTCACAGCATCATTTCATACCTCCTTAAAGAATATCTGAGATACTGTGACATTTCTGTTATTTTCTTGAGGAAGTGCGTGGTGTATTTCCTGATATTAGGGGAACCTATTTTCTCCCTTCACTGCTACACTGACTGAAGATGGTTTGATGTTATGCCCTTAGACACAGATCTAGGATCAGCTTACCTTCAATCATAACCTTAAATATCAATTGGGGGGGGGGGGCAGTTAAAGCTGAACTCAGATCAGTATCTATGGGTTCAGTGGAGCTTATGGATCCAAAGTCTGGTAGTGTGACCTTTTCACTGACAGCAGTTGTGAGGGAGGAGACAAATGTTCAATGATTATGTTCCCATCGGAGTCTGGTAGCAACTTGTTCTGTGGATCCCCCATTTCCCCTTGTGGAGTTGAACCGTCTGGGTTAAACAACATCGGAATAGTAGCATTTTTTTTGGATTGTTTGGTACCAGAAAAATGAATGTGGACGATGGGGTTAAAAGCTGTATGTTTTATTTCAAACTTTTCTCAAAGTCTGAAGTGTCTTTTTGGAAGGATATCTGTAACGCAGCAGGATATCCTCATTTTGGGGGGGTGACTAAATATGCAAGCTATGAGAGGACCCTTGTCATTGCACCTGTTTATATAGCAAGTCATTCCCTTATGGTTATACTGTCCTACCTGATGTGATGTCTCGGTAGGTTGAGCCTGTGAGGTTGAGAGCCATGACTTTATGCAATGTCTTACCGTATTATATGTTCAACTCTGTAATGATGAGGATGATTCGTGGTCTGCAATGAGGATGATTCGTGGTCTGCAATGAGGATGATTCGTGGTTTGCAATGAGGATGATTCGTGGTTTGCAATGAGGATGATTCGTGGTTTGCAATGAGGATGATTCGTGGTTTGCAATGAGGATGATTCGTGGTCTGCAATGAGGATGATTCGTGGTCTGCAATGAGGATGATTCGTGGTTTGCAATGAGGATGATTCGTGGTCTGCAATGAGGATGATTCGTGGTCTGCAATGATGGTGACTCGTGGTTTTGGACACGTTGTGCTTTGCTTGACATGCAAAATGTATTCAAATTTGGTAAGAGACTAAGCTTGGCATTGATCTGACATAGAGCAGCTAGTAATGGTCATAGACTACAAGCTATTTTAGGATTCTATGCACCATGGTTGTCTAAAGGGAAATGGTTGTCCACGGAACAAGTGACCTCCAAACAGACATTTGAGACTAAATAAATCTAGAAAATAATGAAACATTACCTAATAAATTTCTCTACATCACTAACATGTGAAGCAGCATTTATATATTAGTAGTCTTTGTTTTTTGGTTTTTCGGGTCTACTTTTGTGTCCAGTCTATCAACAAAGACTACCAGAATAGTAAGATATTAAACAAATCAGTGGATTAAATATATATTTCTAATTGTGAAAAATGAAAATGCACTCCTATTCACTGAAGTGCCAATCCTGACCAACGAAAGACTTGAGGTTGATTAAACGTCTTTTGACTTAGTGATCATAATCTTTTTTTTCCTTGAATGTGCACGTTTGTAGTGCAAGATACTGTTGCTGTATTTTTCTTATCTTCTAGTTCCATGACTTGCCGTGGTTTCTCTAAACAAGTGGCATTCTTTACTGCTTTTGCACAACAAAAAACTGTGGGATTGAGTCAGAACAGAGGAATAATTTAATCGTCGAAAAAAAAGAATAACATGTATTTTATTCTATCATGGTGATCTGTCTAAGTGAATAATGATGCTCTTTTCTTCCATTTGAACATGTTGTTTTCACTGTTCAGACCTCACGCTGAAGCAAATGCAGGACCGCCAGTCCAGACATGGGTTTGATTAGAGAAAGGCAGAGCCATCAAGTCTAATTTTAAGCTGAAAACAGACTGCATTGCACATTAGGTCCCTGAGTTTTTCCTTAGTCGGGTAATATGGTCTGGAAAAGCTCCGAGCCCAGGTTCAGGTCAGTTATAGCAGGCCAATACAAGGCCACGTTCAGTAGAAAAACATTAAACGTTGCAGATAGAAAAGCCACAAATGGAGAGAATGTGATTCATTATTCTACATTTTAGAGGCATGTTTGTTCTACATAGCATATTTCTATCTTAATGTTCCAAACTGTTGTGCCCTGCTGAACGGTCTGCTCAACTTGAACTTCCATGTTGGCACGACCCATCTACCCACAAACAGCTAACAGCCACACAATGAGTAACCCATCTACCCACAAACAACTAACAGCTAATTCAAAATGGAGACGACTCATTTTTTATTTATTTTTTTGACTTTGTGGTGCTTTGTCATTGCATGTATATTGACTTGGATATGGAGGGTATATAATTATTATTGGCTGTCCAGACCCAGTCACTCAATCAACCAATCACTTGTCCAGAGACAACTTTCAGCTATCTCTTGATTTAGCACAATGAATCAGAAGCTACGTCCTTGGCTGAGAATGAACAACCTACCTACCAACCAGAGCGGCAATAGAATATTCTCTAAAAGTCAGCCGTCCCCAGGGATTCATTTAAGACTGCTTCCAAAAGTGCATCCTATTCCCTATCTAATGCACTACTTTTAGAACAGGGGTCCATGGGGCTCTGGTGAAAAGTAGTGTATTAAATAGGGAATAGACTGTCATTTGGGACAGAACCTTCTTCCCTTCCTTCTCCCTCTTCCGTGCAATTACCAGAGCTGAATGAATCATACACACGTGTAATGATTTCTGCAAAGTGCTGAAATGCTTCATATGGCAATAGTAAAGGGACAGGAGGTTTTTCCTGACCAGAAGAAAATCAAATGTTATTTGAGACATGCGTCCAATACCCCAGGTGTAGATCTTACAGTGAAATGCTTACAAGCTCTTAACCAGTTTTAAGAAGAAAGTGTTAAACTATTTATTTACTAAAATATCAATGTCCCAAATGGCACTATATACCCTATAGCAGGGGTATTTTCTCTTCTACTTGATAATTAATTTCACACATCTGGTGTCCCAGGTCTAAATCGGTCCCTGATTAGAAGGGAACAATGAAATAGTGCAGTGAAACTGGCTTCGAGGTCCAGAGTTGAGTTTGAGGGCCCTATATAATGCACTACTTTTGACCAGAAACCTATTGGCCATGGTCAAAAGTAGTGCACTATATGTGGAATAGGGTGCAATTTGGGAGGGCCTACTGGGTTGTAGTTATTTGCCAAAGTGTTTCCCTGTCAGGCTCTATGGTCAGGAATAACTCCTACCCCTAGGCAAAGATTTGAAAAATAATAAAGATAACATTTAAATGGGACTTTTCTTGTCGTGCATCCTAGATCCTGTAAATGGATATATCTCCCGAAAATCCCAAGCCACGCCTTAGTGCTCAGCTTTGTCAAATAAATAATGCTATCTATTCTACAATTGTTTACAATGCGACATGTTTGTAAAGTATTTTTCATATGTCATAACTGACCAGTCTTGATGTATACTCTTTGAATCTCTCATTTATCCTTTGCAATGTATTTATTTCTAAACAAATATTTTTTCATTTTTCCCCCTTTTTTTTTTTTTTTTTTTTCTAACGATAAACCATCTTATACTGTGACTTGACTTGACCCACGGTATGAATGAGTGACTAGAAACTGATACACTTCAACAGAACATGACACAAACAGGAATACATAAACAAAACAAAAAATGCATTAACAAATATTGGAAATGTATACAAGTGAAAAAAAGTAAATGGAAACTGTAAAATATTAAAATATTAAAACAAATGTTGCAACCCTTTTAATGTCTGTTGTTTTTCCATTGCTTGAACATGTTTTGAATGACAAAAAGATACCAAAAGGTGAATGCAATTTGCTGCTGTATGTGTGAGAAGAAACTACACTGAACAAAAATATAAACGCAACATGTAAAGTGTTTTGGTCCCATGTTTCATGAGCTGAAATAAAATATCCCAGAGATGTTCCATACTCACAAAAAGCTTACTTCTCTCAAATGTTGTGCACAAATTTGTTTACATCCCTGTTTAATAAATGTTTCTCCTTTGCTAAAATAATCGATCCACCTGCCAGGTGTTGCATATCAAGAAGCTGATTAAACAGCATGATCATTACACGGGTGCACCTTGCGCTGGGGACAATAAAAGGCCACTCTAAATTGTGCAGTTTTGTCACACAACACAATGCCACAGATGTCTCCAGTTTTGAGGGAGAGTGCAATTGGCATGCTGACTGCGAATGTCCACCATAGCTGTTGCGAGAGAATATAATGTTAATTTCTCTACCATAAGCCACCTCTAATGTCATTTTAGAGAATTTGGCAGTATGTCCAACCGGCATCACAACCGCAGACTATGTATAACCACGCCAGCCCAGGACCTCCACATCTGGCTTCTTCACCTAGGGTATCATCTGAGACCAGCCACCCGGACAGCTGATGAAATTGATGAGTATTTCTGTCTGTAATAAAGAAGAAAAAATCATTCAGATTGTCTGGGCTGGCTCCCAAGTGGGTGGGCCTATGCCCTTCTTGGCCCACCCATGGCTGCACCCCTGCCCAGTCATGTGAAATCGATAGATTAGGGATTTATGAATTTATTTAAATTAACTGATTTCCTTAAATGAACTGTAATTCAGTAAAGCTGTTCAAATTGTTGCATGTTGCGTTTATATTTTTGTTCAGTATAGAAACCGTGAATAACAGTTTTTGTAGTTCTGAGTCGGGCGTTTGATCGACATATTCCACTTTCCCGCAATGGTTATATGCCCACTTCCGTTGTGCATTGTGTATTTCCTGTCTTGGTTGGTAGGGGGAAAAGCAGCAGGCAACAGAGACGTTTATTTATAGAGTTGGAAGAAGGTAAACCGTCATTTTTATTTTCTAATAAAGTACCTAAAGCTTATCCCAAGTATGAATAATGACTGTGCTATATGAGGTGTCGTGTTTCTTTGGTTTGTTTCCTAGCGTAGAGCCAAGCTAGAAAGCAAAATGCTAACTAGCGAACTTAGCTAGCTTGCGAACTCTTCTAAACGGCACTGTCATTTGTTAAACTAGTTTCACTTTCTAGTAGCTAAGTTATGTGTTTGGTTGCTAATAGAAGGCGTATTGTTTCACTTGCTAGACAAAACTAGTGAGTTGATGACTTTCCAAAATTGTCAACTCTTCTACTAGTTAGCATATAGCTAGCTAGATTTGGCCGTTTTGAAAATGTAACTTCGTCCACATTTATTCGTTGCTATGCTGGAAACTTAGCTAGCTAACGTTAGTTAGCTGTCGTTCGCCATTTCAGATTCGTTTTACATTAGTATTAGCGTGATTACTGGTGACCAACTGACCGAAAGCTAGCTAACTTAAAGGTTCAACTCGACTTCAGTGACACATCCCCATTGACGTTTGGCAGTTACTTTTCTTGCTTTTCTCAAGTGCAGGTGCAACATGTGTTTTATAATAGCCAGAGAACATTTGAATATTCGGATCTGTAACAGACACGGCACAGTTAAATTTTTCCTTATACAAACATAATGATCGATGAAATTTTTTTTATAATATGTTTCAGCCATTTCATCATGAAGAAACAGGACACGGAAGAGTCGGCCACGCAGGGCAGTGACGCGGCTCCACCACCGGGCACTGGAGAGATGGAGGGAAGCACAGCGGCAAAAGACGTTACAGACACCAGTAGCCCAAAATGCGTTAAAGATAGTGTCTGCCCTAAAGAGCCAGAGCCAGACAGACCTTCACAGATTGATGGGGCTGAAAGTTCAGGTAAAGTTAGCACAGTGTCCTAGGTGACACTGGTTGTCACTGATGTGATGGAACTAATAACACTAGTCAAATGCACTAATTTTCAATGTTTATGGTAAACATCTTTTGACAGGGTTGGCTACTTGTCACTATAGTTTTGAGTAGCTATCACATCTTTCAGCCACAGTGTCATGTTCTGCAGTATTAAAATAATTAACTTAACTCCATGTCTATTGAGCTAGGAACCTTATGCTCATGACACTGAATTCTTATTTAGACTTTAGGATTTAATATTTTCACTCTATTTTACAAATGTTCCATCCTGAGAATAAATCACTTTTCTGATTGAAAGTTCGAGCCTGATGCTAGCTGAGCCTGACGAGCCATACATTAAATACATTTTTATCAGCCCTACATTAGACATTTAATGAGCCCAAGCCCAAATGATTGTGCTGTTATCCAATACAGAAAAACATAAAAGCCCATAGATGTGGCTAGATCTGAGCTCTCTTGGGTAAATAAATGAAACTAGCTTCAGTAGGTTCATCTTTTTGAGTGTGAACTGTATTGTAGGGACTGGAATTACACAGGTCCTTCAAACCGTGATAAAGCAGGGAGAGAACATGATTCTGGTGCAGCACATGCGACCTACATACGTTTTTTTAATTGAACCTTTATTTAACTGGCCAAGTCAGTTAAGAACACATTCTTATTTTCAAATTGGCCCGTACCTGGTACGAATCCAGGCTGCATCACATCCGGCTGTGATTCGGAGTCCCGTAGGGCTTTGCACAATTGGCCCCAGCGTCGTCCAGGTTTGGCCGGGGTAGGCCATCATCGTAAATAAGAATTTGTTCTTAACTGACTTGTAAATAAAGGTACAAAAAAAATCCCTTATCCCGGACGATGCTGGGCCAATTTCTGCCCCACCCAAAGTTACAAGTATAGGCTAGCGAATTTGTTTTTCATTTTGAAATATCATAGGGCCTATTTGTATAGTTAGTAGGCTGGCTTGTGTGTGTATATATATATCTTTAATAATAGTTCCCCTGTTATTAGCCAACTTCTTTCTCTATCTATTGTTGCTTCCTTCCTGACTTTAAATGTTAAATGAAAGTGTTTCTTTGTCCTTATCGTCATCATTCTAATGACATCTTTGAATAATTATAGCACCAGAATAAGATGCAGGATGTTTACACTTCTCTTCACGAATATTGAATGGTTATGGGTCTGAATTAATAACTGCTATAGTCTACCACCATCTGAATGGTTATGGGTCTGAATTAATAACTGTTATAGTCTACCACCATCTGAATGGTTATGGGTCTGAATTAATAACTGTTAGTCTACCACCATCTGAATGGTTATGGGTCTGAATTAATAACTGCTATAGTCTACCACCATCTGAATGGGTCTGAATTAATAACTGCTGTAGTCTACCACCATCTGAATGGTTATAGGTCTGAATTAATAACTGCTATAGTCTACCACCATCTGAATGGTTATGGGTCTGAATTAATAACTGCTATAGCCTACCACCAGCTGAATGGGTCTGAATTAATAACTGCTATAGTCTACCACCATCTGAATGGTTATGGGTCTGAATTAATAACTGTTATAGTCTACCACCATCTGAATGGGTCTGAATTAATAACTGTTATAGCCTACCACCATCTGAATGGGTCTGAATTAATAACTGCTAAAGCCTACCACCATCTGAATGGGTCTGAATTAATAACTGCTATAGCCTACCACCATCTGAATGGTTCTGAATTAATAACTGCTATAGTCCACCACCATCTGAATGGGTCTGAATTAATAACTGCTATAGTCTACCACCATCTGAATGGGTCTGAATTAATAACTGCTATAGTCTACCACCATCTGAATGGGTCTGAATTAATAACTGCAATAGTCTACCACCATCTGAATGGTTATGGGTCTGAATTAATAACTGCTATAGCCTACCACCATCTGAATGGGTCTGAATTAATAACTGCTATAGTCTACCACCATCTGAATGGTTATGGGTCTGAATTAATAACTGTTATAGTCTACCACCATCTGAATGGTTATGGGTCTGAATTAATAACTGTTATAGTCTACCACCATCTGAATGGTTATGGGTCTGAATTAATAACTGTTATAGTCTACCACCATCTGAATGGGTCTGAATTAATAACTGTTATAGCCTACCACCATCTGAATGGGTCTGAATTAATAACTGCTAAAGCCTACCACCATCTGAATGGGTCTGAATTAATAACTGCTATAGCCTACCACCATCTGAATGGGTCTGAATTAATAACTGCTATAGTCTACCACCATCTGAATGGTTATGGGTCTGAATTAATAACTGCTATAGCCTACCGCCGTCTGAATTAATAACTGTTATAGTCTACCACCATCTGAATGGGTCTGAATTAATAACTGTTATAGTCTACCACCATCTGAATGGTTATGGGTCTGAATTAATAACTGCTATAGCCTACCACCATCTGAATGGTTATGGGTCTGAATTAATAACTGCTGTAGTCTACCACCATCTGAATGGGTCTGAATTAATAACTGCTATAGTCTACCACCATCTGAATGGGTCTGAATTAATAACTGCTATAGTCTACCACCATCTGAATGGGTCTGAATTAATAACTGCTATAGTCTACCACCATCTGAATGGTTCTGAATTAATAACTGCTATAGTCTACCACCATCTGAATGGGTCTGAATTAATAACTGCTATAGTCTACCACCATCTGAATGGGTCTGAATTAATAACTGCTATAGTCTACCACCATCTGAATGGGTCTGAATTAATAACTGCTATAGTCTACCACCATCTGAATGGGTCTGAATTAATAACTGCTATAGCCTACCACCATCTGAATGGGTCTGAATTAATAACTGCTATAGTCTACCACCATCTGAATGGTTATGGGTCTGAATTAATAACTGCTATAGTCTACCACCATCTGAATGGTTATGGGTCTGAATTAATAACTGCTATAGTCTACCACCATCTGAATGGGTCTGAATTAATAACTGCTATAGTCTACCACCATCTGAATGGGTCTGAATTAATAACTGGTATAGTCTACCACCATCTGAATGGGTCTGAATTAATAACTGCTATAGCCTACCACCATCTGAATGGTTATGGGTCTGAATTAATAACTGCTATAGCCTACCACCATCTGAATGGTTATGGGTCTGAATTAATAACTGCTATAGCCTACCACCATCTGAATGGGTCTGAATTAATAACTGCTATAGTCTACCACCATCTGAATGGTTATGGGTCTGAATTA
This sequence comes from Salvelinus fontinalis, assembly GCF_029448725.1. Taxonomy (NCBI): domain Eukaryota; kingdom Metazoa; phylum Chordata; class Actinopteri; order Salmoniformes; family Salmonidae; genus Salvelinus; species Salvelinus fontinalis. The sequence continues at coordinate 38,474,668 of NC_074686.1, read as the reverse complement.
ATAACTGCTATAGTCTACCACCATCTGAATGGGTCTGAATTAATAACTGCTATAGTCTACCACCATCTGAATGGGTCTGAATTAATAACTGCTATAGCCTACCACCATCTGAATGGGTCTGAATTAATAACTGCTATAGTCTACCACCATCTGAATGGGTCTGAATTAATAACTGCTATAGTCTACCACCATCTGAATGGTTATGGGTCTGAATTAATAACTGCTATAGTCTACCACCATCTGAATGGTTATGGGTCTGAATTAGTAACTGCTATAGCCTACCACCATCTGAATGGGTCTGAATTAATAACTGCTATGGCCTACCACCATCTGAATGGTTATGGGTCTGAATTAATAACTGTTATAGTCTACCACCATCTGAATGGTTCTGAATTAATAACTGCTATAGTCTACCACCATCTGAATGGTTATGGGTCTGAATTAATAACTTTTATAGTCTACCACCATCTGAATGGGTCTGAATTAATAACTGCTATAGCCTACCACCATCTGAATGGTTATGGGTCTGAATTAATAACTGCTATAGCCTACCACCATCTGAATGGGTCTGAATTAATAACTGCTATAGTCTACCACCATCTGAATGGTTATGGGTCTGAATTAATAACTGCTATAGTCTACCACCATCTGAATGGGTCTGAATTAATAACTGCTATAGCCTACCACCATCTGAATGGGTCTGAATTAATAACTGCTATAGTCTACCACCATCTGAATGGTTATGGGTCTGAATTAATAACTGCTATAGTCTACCACCATCTGAATGGGTCTGAATTAATAACTGCTATAGTCTACCACCATCTGAATGGTTATGGGTCTGAATTAATAACTGCTATAGTCTACCACCATCTGAATGGTTATGGGTCTGAATTAATAACTGCTATAGCCTACCACCATCTGAATGGGTCTGAATTAATAACTGCTATAGTCTACCACCATCTGAATGGTTATGGGTCTGAATTAATAACTGCTATAGCCTACCACCATCTGAATGGTTATGGGTCTGAATTAATAACTGTTATAGTCTACCACCATCTGAATGGTTATGGGTCTGAATAAATAACTGCTATAGTCTACCACCATCTGAATGGTTATGGGTCTGAATAAATAACTGCTATAGTCTACCACCATCTGAATGGGTCTGAATTAATAACTGCTATAGTCTACCACCATCTGAATGGGTCTGAATTAATAACTGCTATAGTCTACCACCATCTGAATGGTTATGGGTCTGAATTAATAACTGCTATAGTCTACCACCATCTGAATGGTTATGGGTCTGAATTAATAACTGTTATAGTCTACCACCATCTGAATGGTTATGGGTCTGAATAAATAACTGCTATAGTCTACCACCATCTGAATGGTTATGGGTCTGAATTAATAACTGTTATAGTCTACCACCATCTGAATGGTTATGGATCTGAATTAATAACTGCTATAGTCTACCACCATCTGAATGGTTATGGGTCTGAATTAATAACTGTTATAGTCTACCACCATCTGAATGGGTCTGAATTAATAACTGCTATAGTCTACCACCATCTGAATGGGTCTAAATTAATAACTGCTATAGTCTACCACCATCTGAATGGGTCTGAATTAATAACTGCTATAGCCTACCACCATCTGAATGGGTCTGAATTAATAACTGCTATAGTCTACCACCATCTGAATGGGTCTGAATTAATAACTGCTATAGTCTACCACCATCTGAATGGGTCTGAATTAATAACTGCTATAGTCTACCACCATCTGAATGGGTCTGAATTAATAACTGCTATAGCCTACCACCATCTGAATGGGTCTGAATTAATAACTGCTATAGCCTACCACCATCTGAATGGTTATGGGTCTGAATTAATAACTGCTATAGTCTACCACCATCTGAATGGGTCTGAATTAATAACTGCTATAGTCTACCACCATCTGAATGGGTCTGAATTAATAACTGCTATAGCCTACCACCATCTGAATGGTTCTGAATTAATAACTGCTATAGTCTACCACCATCTGAATGGTTATGGGTCTGAATTAATAACTGTTATAGTCTACCACCATCTGAATGGGTCTGAATTAATAACTGCTATAGCCTACCACCATCTGAATGGTTATGGGTCTGAATTAATAACTGCTATAGCCTACCACCATCTGAATGGGTCTGAATTAATAACTGCTATAGTCTACCACCATCTGAATGGTTATGGGTCTGAATTAATAACTGCTATAGTCTACCACCATCTGAATGGGTCTGAATTAATAACTGCTATAGCCTACCACCATCTGAATGGGTCTGAATTAATAACTGCTATAGTCTACCACCATCTGAATGGTTATGGGTCTGAATTAATAACTGCTATAGTCTACCACCATCTGAATGGGTCTGAATTAATAACTGCTATAGTCTACCACCATCTGAATGGTTATGGGTCTGAATTAATAACTGATATAGTCTACCACCATCTGAATGGTTATGGGTCTTAATTAATAACTGCTATAGCCTACCACCATCTGAATGGGTCTGAATTAATAACTGCTATAGTCTACCACCATCTGAATGGTTATGGGTCTGAATTAATAACTGCTATAGCCTACCACCATCTGAATGGTTATGGGTCTGAATTAATAACTGTTATAGTCTACCACCATCTGAATGGTTATGGGTCTGAATAAATAACTGCTATAGTCTACCACCATCTGAATGGTTATGGGTCTGAATAAATAACTGCTATAGTCTACCACCATCTGAATGGGTCTGAATTAATAACTGCTATAGTCTACCACCATCTGAATGGTTATGGGTCTGAATTAATAACTGTTATAGTCTACCACCATCTGAATGGGTCTGAATTAATAACTGCTATAGTCTACCACCATCTGAATGGTTATGGGTCTGAATAAATAACTGCTATAGTCTACCACCATCTGAATGGTTATGGGTCTGAATTAATAACTGTTATAGGCTACCACCATCTGAATGTTTATGGGTCTGAATTAGTAACTGTTATAGTCTACCACCATCTGAATGGGTCTGAATTAATAACTGCTATAGTCTACCACCATCTGAATGGTTATGGGTCTGAATTAATAACTGTTATAGTCTACCACCATCTGAATGGGTCTGAATTAATAACTGCTATAGTCTACCACCATCTGAATGGGTCTGAATTAATAACTGCTATAGTCTACCACCATCTGAATGGTTATGGGTCTGAATAAATAACTGCTATAGTCTACCACCATCTGAATGGTTATGGGTCTGAATTAATAACTGTTATAGTCTACCACCATCTGAATGGTTATGGATCTGAATTAATAACTGCTATAGTCTACCACCATCTGAATGGTTATGGGTCTGAATTAATAACTGTTATAGTCTACCACCATCTGAATGGGTCTGAATTAATAACTGCTATAGTCTACCACCATCTGAATGGGTCTAAATTAATAACTGCTATAGTCTACCACCATCTGAATGGGTCTGAATTAATAACTGCTATAGCCTACCACCATCTGAATGGGTCTGAATTAATAACTGCTATAGTCTACCACCATCTGAATGGGTCTGAATTAATAACTGCTATAGTCTACCACCATCTGAATGGGTCTGAATTAATAACTGCTATAGTCTACCACCATCTGAATGGGTCTGAATTAATAACTGCTATAGTCTACCACCATCTGAATGGGTCTGAATTAATAACTGCTATAGCCTACCACCATCTGAATGGGTCTGAATTAATAACTGCTACAGTCTACCACCATCTGAATGGTTATGGGTCTGAATTAATAACTGCTGTAGTCTACCACCATCTGAATGGTTATAGGTCTGAATTAATAACTGCTATAGTCTACCACCATCTGAATGGTTATGGGTCTGAATTAATAACTGCTATAGCCTACCACCATCTGAATGGTTATGGGTCTGAATTAATAACTGCTATAGTCTACCACCATCTGAATGGGTCTGAATTAATAACTGCTATAGCCTACCACCATCTGAATGGGTCTGAATTAATAACTGCTATAGTCTACCACCATCTGAATGGTTATGGGTCTGAATTAATAACTGCTATAGCCTACCACCCTTGCGCGTTAGCTCTTTCAAACTACCTGTGAGTTCTGTTTGCTGCTGTATTTAAGATTCAGCAAACGAGCTTGCGTCCCTCTTCGATTAGTCTTTTGATAGAAGAAACGCTACAAACAATAATTTCCAGCAAGCTATTCTAGTCTAACTTTTCCTGCACGGGACCCCAAGAGATAAGGAAGTTTTTTTTAAGGAGAGGCCAGTGGAGCATAGGTGTGTGTATTGCTCAAGACACAGGGGCTACAGGCTAAGTTACAAGCTTATTTTGCCTAACCCATCATTAATTAACTAAATATAAGGCTAATACTGCATTGAATTTATTACCTGAAAGGGGTAGGATATATATATGAATTCACAAAAATCTGTATTTTGAATGCTGTTTTAATGAGGTTTATGGAGAGAGACTGCGAGAGTGCTCGCAAGGCTGCCTGTCCCTCCACCCGGAGGCGGGCTGCCTGTCCCTCCACCCGGAGGCGGGCTGCCTGTCCCTCCACCCGGAGGCGGGCTGCCTGTCCCTCCACCCGGAGGCGGGCTGCCTGTCCCTCCACCCGGAGGCGGGCTGCCTGTCCCTCCACCCGGAGGCGGGCTGCCTGTCCCTCCACCCGGAGGCGGGCTGCCTGTCCCTCCACCCGGAGGCGGGCTGCCTGTCCCTCCACCCGGAGGCGGGCTGCCTGTCCCTCCACCCGGAGGCGGGCTGCCTGTCCCTCCACCCGGAGGCGGGCTGCCTGTCCCTCCACCCGGAGGCGGGCTGCCTGTCCCTCCACCCGGAGGCGGGCTGCCTGTCCCTCCACCCGGAGGCGGGCTGCCTGTCCCTCCACCCGGAGGCGGGCTGCCTGTCCCTCCACCCGGCGCGTTGATGATTCATCATGCGGAGGCCGTAGAGAAGCCAGATTTAGACTTTGCATAACATTTAACGGTTCCATTTCACGCCATGCTGTTCATTTTAAATAATTCTCAGTTATTTCTCCTGGGTAAAGGGAGTGGTTTTGGGTGGTAAATCTCAGTAACCGGCTTCCCACCCTTCAACCCTAGTACACATAGGCAGGACTGCAAAGTATCACAACTATGGCAGCAGCATAGCCATACATTGTGAAGGTGATAATTTAATGCTTCCATACAGCCGGTACACCTTAGCTAGTGTTTTAATAACATATATTTTTCCTTCCCTTCTGTGTCTAGTGGCTGAGGTGTCTGCCGTTCCCAAAACAGCAGAGTCTGCAGCTCTCCCCGCAGTTCCACCTGTAGAAGAGCCTGCTTTCGTCCCAGTCCCAGTCTCTACTATAGCAGACCCTGTCCCAGTCTCTACTATAGCAGACCCTTTACCCGTCCCAGTCTCTACTGTAGTGGAGGGGGTGTCGTCTCAGTGTGACATGGCTGAGGAGCTGAGCCGCCAGCTGGAGGACATCCTCAACACCTACTGCCTGGAGGACAACGGGGAGGACGGGGTTAACCTGCCCAACGGCCAATCACACGGCCCTGTGCTCAACGGCCTGGCCAATGAGAAGGAGCTGGACGTGAAGCCAGAGGATGTCAAAGTGAATGCCGGCGGGGCGGAGAAGGAGAAAGTAAAGACTCAGGAGAAGAAGAAGGTGAAGGGTCTGGGTAAGGACTGCTTCTGTTGCTCTGTCTGAAATCAATCCCTAGAGCGTATTCCTAGGTGCTTGTTGTTGATCTGGGTGTAGGTCGGTGGCCTCCAACCCTGCTCCTGAAGAACGCTATGGAGCTCTTACCCATCCATATTGGTCACTAATATATCTAGCTGTCATCCATCAGATTCCTTTAGTCATACAGGTGGTGGCTAGGGGTTTAGGACTGGACAGCTTCCCCTTGTGTGTTGCTGGGTCCCTGTTGTGATGAGGTGGTGTTGCATTGAATGTCTTCCCCCCTCCTGTGTGTTGCAGGTAAAGAGATCACCCTGCTGATGCAGACCCTGAATACTCTGAGTACACCAGAGGAGAAACTGGCAGGCCTCTGTAAGAAGTATGCTGATCTGGTAAGTAGTTACTCTCATAAAGACTCTGGTGTGGCTCAAAGGCTGTTGGTTTCGTAAATTAACTTTTTTATTTGTTTGATTTTAGCATGCTAGCAACCCTCTTATATCAAACCTCCATCTGTGTATCAGCCAGAAGTAGTCTGTCTCCTTTGTCTGTCTGTCTGGTCATCATGGCCAGGGCGGCTCAACTTAGGCTGACCTTCCATGTGGGAATGAGTCGTGGATTTATTGCTGATTCATGAATGTGTGAGGCAGTGTAGGTCTGTCCTGTGTGTCCATAACATGTGAGGTGTGACTACGTGACAGATTGCAGCTGTGTATGTAACTGATCAAGGGGGTGTATGTGTGACAGGCTTATGTGTTTATAAGTCATTTTCTGGGTGTGGCTGATGGAAGAGAGGCTGGCTGATGGATGGGAGGGAGCCCAGGGGGGGAGAGGGGGCTGGCTGATGGAGGGAAGGGAGCCCAGAGGGGGCGAGAGGCTGGCTCATGGAGGGTCTTTACTGGACAAGGACATGGCTGACACCCAGCTTCCCTTGGCAGCCTTGTTTGTTTCCATTTGTCTCATTGTAGCTATTTTATCAATAGCTTTTCATTTAAGTGTACTGGAGTTTTAATACGTTTTTTTTTTTTATTAGTTCAACATTTTAATAGTATTTTTTTATGAATTAAATTGTTATTTCTGTGTGTGCTGTTCAGCTGGAGGAGCAGCGGAACAGTCAGAAGCAAATGCGTGTCCTGCAGAAGAAACAGTCTCAGCTGGTGCAGGAGACTGACCACCTGAAGAAGGAACACAGCAAGGCCATCCTGGCACGCAGCAAACTGGAGTCACTCTGTAGGGAGCTGCAGAGACACAACCGCACACTCAAGGTTGGCAGGAATCCCCAACTGGTGGCCCACAGGTTGAATTTGGCCGCTGGTGATATTATTTGGGGCCCCAAATTTTACTGAGCTGAAGAAAAAAAAAAGTGTTTTTATTTTGTTGTTGAACATAAGACTGTAAAAACACCAGCAAAGTTTCTAATTTTGGATATCTGTTCCAAAGTATTCCCACGCATAATAGAGATCTGATCGTATACAAATATAATAAGCAAGGTATGAAATTATTATGTTTTAGTCAAATATCTGTTTGGGCTTCTTGCATTCAATTTGCAGTCTACAAATTATTCTAAATTAAGTTCCCTTGACCATCTGCTCAATAAAAAAAATTGACCCTTGCCTGAATCTAGGTAATGATCCCTGAGGTAAAGGATGATGATTGAATCTAGGTAATGATCCCTGAGGTAAAGGATGATGACTGAATCTAGGTAATGATCCCTGAGGTAAAGGGTGATGACTGAATCTAGGTAATGATCCCTGAGGTAAAGGGTGATTGAATCTAGGTAATGATCCCTGAGGTAAAGGATGATGCTTGAATCTAGGTAATGATCCCTGAGGTAAAGGATGATGAACTACTGAGCCAAACGGGGCTGAGCTTGAATGTGCTGGCCACCATTATTGTTTTAACACTGCTGGAAAGGACGGGCCAGCACAGTGTGGCGCAAGTCTGTATTCAGGCCAGCACAGTGTGGCGCAAGTCTGTATTCAGGCCAGCACAGTGTGAATCGGTCATAGTTCAGACAGAGAGGGCGGCGCTCACATAGGCCCTCCTTTGAGCAGTAAGTCTAAAGCAACCGACTGCAGACAAGTCGGGGGAGGTGCATTTGCGACGGCCGAAAGTTGGACACCAATGTGGTTTTCCAACAAAGGGTCAGATCAACATGGCAGTGTTGCCATTGCTTAAAAAATATGTTCTTGATAATGTCAAAATACACATGTCTCCAACCCCCAAATCATAGACTCACAAACTGGAATCATGTTTGTAAATTGTATAATCAATTAGTGATAAAGAGTGTTAAATATCACATTAATTTACACTTCAAAAGTTTGGGGTCACTTAGAAATATTATTGTTTTTGAGAAGAAAAAAAAACTTTTTGTCCATTTTTAAAATAACATCAAATTGATCCTAAATAATGTGTAGACACTTTTAATGTTGTAAATGACTATTGTAGCTGGACACGGCTGATTTAATGGAATATCTACATAAACGTACAGAAGGCCATTATCAGCAACCATCACTCCTGTGTTCCAATGACAAGTTGTGTTAGCTAATCCAAGTTTATCATTTTAAAAGGCTAATTGATCATTAGAAAACCCTTTTGCAATTATGTTAGCACAGCTGAAAACTGTCCTGATTTTTAAAGAAGCAATAAAACTGGCCTTCTTTACACTAGTTGAGTATCTGGAGCATCAGCATTTGAGTTCGATAACAGGCTCAAAATGGCCAGAAACAAAGACCTTCTGAAACTCGTCAGTATATTCTTGTTCTGAGAAATGAAGGCTATTCCATGCGAGAAATTGCCAGGAAACTGCAGATCTCGTACAACGCTGTGTACTACTCCTTTCACAGAACAGAGTAAACTGGCTCTAACCAGAATAGAAAGAGGAGTGGGAGGCCCCGGTGCACAACTGAGCAAGAGGACAAGTACATTAGTGTCTCGTTTGAGAAAAAGACGCTTCACAAGTCCAACTGGCAGCTTTATTAAATAGTACCCGCAAAACACCTGTCTCAACAGCGAAGAATCAGCCTAATGATTGGTTGACTGTAGAGCCTCCCACTATGCAGGGGATTGGCTGCAGGATTAAGTTGGCGAATAGCAACTGTCGACTACAATGAACTTAATGACTTTTGATCACCATGATATTTGTCAAGTTCATGCAGTCGACGTTATAGGCGCAAGTCTGACAATTTTATCCCCATAAAGCAACACCCCTTGAAAGGCGGTAACCAGTGATGCTCAACGACTTGACAAAAGTGATCTTCTCCAACGCACCCACACATTCCAAAAACTAGAAGATGAGTCTTATTGTTCTCTGATTGCTAGGACCATATCTTTGTGAACCAAAACGTTTTTTTTTTTTTATGATTTATGAAGTGAACAACAGTGGAGCTGTGCCTTTTTAACCTAACTTGCTCTTGCAGGAGGATGGGACACAGCGTGCACGCGTGGAGGAGGAGAAGAGGAAGGTGGTGACATCACACTTCCAGGTGAGCCACTAGCGTTGTGTGTAAAGAAGGGATGAATCTCTAGTCTTTCCTTGATTTATTGCCACGATCTTCTCCAATCAGTGTTGAGAAGTAGGCCAAGAATCAAGGAAATACTTCTGACTTTCACCCAAGAATTAAACACTTCCTGGTTGTCTATAATGATGTAACAACCTCTACTTCCTGTGTGTGTGTGTTCTCAGGTGACACTGAATGACATCCAGGCCCAGATGGAGCAGCATAACGAGAGGAATGCCAGTCTGAGACTGGAGAACTCTGAGCTGGCAGAGAAGCTCAAGAAACTCATCCAGCAGTATGAACTACGAGAGGAGGTGTGTTTTGGAGTGGGGGAGAGTATGGGTTGGAGTGGGGGAGAGTATGGGTTGGAGTGGGGGAGAGTATGGGTTGGAGTGGGGGAGAGTATGGGTTGGAGTGGGGGAGAGTATGGGTTGGAGTGGGGGAGAGTATGGGTTGGAGTGGGGGAGAGTATGGGTTGGAGTGGGGGAGAGTATGGGTTGGAGTGGGGGAGAGTATGGGTTGGAGTGTGGTTTAGAGTGGAGAGTAAGGAGCAGACAGGAGGGCTGCAGCTTTGTGCCAGGAAGGACATGGACATTTACTTGCACAACTAAAGCACACAGGAGGTGCAACTGCATAATGTTCTGGACATGTGAGTATTAATCCCCTGTCCCCTCTCAGCACATTGACAAGGTGTTCAAGCATAAGGACCTGCAGCAACAGTTGGTGGATGCTAAGCTACAACAGGCTCAGGAACTGCTCCTGGAGTCAGAGGACCGCCATCACAGAGAGAAGGACTTTGTGAGTAACAGTAGAATATGGTTGTTTGGTAACACTCTTGTCAACATGTTCAACTCAATGACTAAATCATGTGGGATTAGAAACTGGGTGGTTCGAGCCCTGACTGCTGATTGGCTGAAAGTATACCACCGGTATGACAACATGTATTTTTACTGCTCTAATTACATTGGTAACCAGTTTATCATTGCAATAAGGCAATCTAACCTAACAATTCCACAACTACTACCTTATACACACAAGTGTAAAGGGATAAAGAATATGTACATAAAGATATATGAATGAGTGATGGTACAGAACGGCATAGGCAAGATGCAGTAGATGGTATAGAGTACAGTATATACATATGAGATGAGTAATGTAGGGTATGTAAACATAAAGTGGCATAGTTTAAAGTGGCTAGTGATACATGTATTACATAAAGATGGCAAGATGCAGTAGATGATATAGAGTACAGTATATACATATACATTATATTAAGTGGCATTGTTAACTGGCCAATATACCACGGCTAAGGGTTTTTCTTAGCCACGACGCAACGCCCCCTCGTGCCTTATTGCTTAAATCAAAACCACAACTCTTTATTTTGGTCTCCTGTTGTCTCTCCAGCTGTTGAAGGAAGCGGTCGAGTCTCAGAGGATGTGTGAGCTGATGAAGCAGCAGGAGGTCCATCTCAAACAACAGGTATCTATCTAGAACGCTCTCGGGACAGAGTGGATGCATCTAGCTGTGGTAAACAACCAGCTGGGAAGTTAATGTGGTGAACTGACCTTTCCCTGTTTCCCCTCCATCCTCTCCTGTCTGCCCATCCAGCTGTCCTTATACACCGAGAAGTTTGAGGAGTTCCAGACTACTCTGTCCAAGAGCAACGAGGTGTTCACCACCTTCAAGCAGGAGATGGAGAAGGTGAGTGTCTGTCACACATCAGCAGAGATCTCAGAAGATGGTCCGTCTTGGTTGTAGTCCGTGGTCATGTGTCCTGTGTGTGTCCGTAGATGACGAAGAAGATCAAGAAGCTGGAGAAGGAGACTACCATGTATCGCTCCAGGTGGGAGAGCAGCAACAAGGCCCTGCTGAACATGGCTGAGGAGGTAGGCTGGATTTTACTCACTGAATGGGGATTGTCTATTTATTTGTGTGTGTGTTTTGTTGGGAGTGTACAAAACATTAGGACCGTTCTTGATACACACAGGAAACTGTTGAGCGCCAAAATCCCAGCAGCGTTGTAGTTCTTGACACAACCTGGTGCGCCTGGCACCTACAACCATAACCCAGCACTTAAATATTTTGTCTTGCTCATTCACCCTCTGAATGGCACACATTCTCAATTGTCTCAAGGCTTAAAAATCCTTCTTCAACCTGTCTCTTCCCTTTTATCTACACTGATTTGAAGTGGATTTAACAAGTGACATCAATAAGGGATCATAGACTGACCAGGTGAATCCAGGTGAAATGTCATGGGGAGAGCAGGTGTTCTTAATGTGTTGTACACTCAGTGTAAGTTTGTGTATCTGTGTCTTCTGTAGAAAACTCTACAGGACCGTGAGTTTGACAGCCTCCAGGGGAAGGTAGGGAAGTTGGAAAAGCTTTGCCGGGCGCTGCAGAACGAACGCAACGAACTCAGCAAGAAGGTTCAGGGCCTGAGCACCGGCCCCGGGGACAACAGCCCAGGGGCTGAATCCCCTTCCCTACCCCCCACAGACTCCCAGGAGCCCAGCCCAGACCCTGACACCACCACCCCTAGCTCTCCAATACCCTGCTCCCACGGCTGCCACTGCGGCCCAGAGTTGGACACTGAGAACCAGGCCTGTGCAGCCACCCTCACTGCCCAGGAATGAGACCTCTTGCTTGGGCAACACCGCTCAGTCTCCCCTTCACCAACCGATTACCAACTACCAGCCTGCAAGCCAAGCCACTATTAATGTGGGAGTTAAGAGTGTGGGTCTGTATGATTTCCCCCAGAGTTAAAGTTGTCCACTAACCACAGATCTAGGATCAAATTCCCTTACATCCATCTAAAAACCAATAGGGCGGTGCAAGAAAATCTGACCCTGGATCTGTAGTCAGTTAGCAGCTTCTACCTACTCTGGTGCCTCCTGGAGAGTTGAAGGTGATGATGATGGTGGTGTCAATCAGGGAAGATTATTGAAGGTTCTTCATCCTGTGTGTTTTGGTCTTTTTTAATTTTTCTTTGAGAACTCTAGTACACAATGCTCATGGAAATCACAGCTTTTATGCGAGGCAAAGCAAGCTAAAGAAAGGTCTCATCCCAAATGGCACCCTATTCCCTATATAGTGCACTACTTTTGACCAGAGCCCTATGGCACCCTATTCCCTATATAGTGCACTACTTTTGACCAGAGCCCTGCTGGAATAGGGTGGTATTTGGGACACCGTCAAAGTGTTGCTGCTGGCTGCTTAGGAAGGTAGATCTACAGTAAAGATGTTGGAACAGAAGATTATTTTCTGTGTGTGTGTCTCCATCGGTCCCTCTTTTTCTTGTGTGTCTGTGTTAGTCATAAAGAGGTTAAGATACAGTGAATCTGCAAATGTAGGGCCACAGTTGGACTTGAATTTTAGGCTTTATCGCTTTTTTCTCTTGTTTTTTTTGTTGAAGTTGAGCACACTGAAAGCATAGCTAGCGCATGTAGGAATCACCTGACCTTTCCTTCGGTACAGAGAGCAGAGTGTATATATCTAGGTTGGGGATATCTTGCAAAAGGTCACTTTCATTCCATTTTAGACGTCCTTGTTTAGGTCCAGAGCATCATAACACTTAAAGGGATGGTGTAGATATTCTTTATGAATCGTTGAATCCACACAAAATGCTCTTAGACCAGGGGGTTTATTCAATAAGAACCAACCGGAAGCAAATGGGGGCGAAACGAGGAGGGACCTTGCTGAATTTGCCCAATAAGAAAATTGTTTTCATTGCTAAATGTATTTGTTACGGTTTGTACAAATGAATACACCTCAAGATTAGAAAAAATCGCCTTGTTCTTTCGTTGGGTTTTGGGTTGCTTCTTTATATCAGGGTTGGGTTTAATTCCGTTCAGTTATCATCAATACTTTTCAAATAGGAAAATTTGGAATTGACCAACTCTGCTTTGTATCATACTGTACTTTGGACCTCTGTTGCAAAGACAGCACAGCAGAGTTTGTACACTGTATTTGTTTGATACAAAAGTAACAGTTGTATATCTAAGGAAGTGTCAAAACACCACTATATATAAATCTGTATTTTTCTTTTCTTAATTGATCCTCTTTTTTTAAGCATTCATTGACCATTTTGATGTTCCTCCTCATTCCCACAATATGCAAGTATCCATTCCACACTCGTATTAGGTGCTTTTTCAATTTCATTCTACAACATTGGATCCAATGTGAAATGTTGTTTTAACGTTTTCATGCTGGCTGTCTTTGCCAACATGATCATTTATGGTTAAGATGTATAGATTCCACTGAAACGGATATTGAAATGTACTGACAAAGGTGGCTACCCATGATGCATTCGCTATTCTGTCTGTGTGTGTTTTGAGAATGCATATCTCAACAAGATTGTAACTCAACTTGGATAGTTTGGTAGAATCAGGTCAAGTAAAACATGTTTTAAACAGATATTTCTATGCAACCTTAGCATTGTTATCTAGTTCTGTGTCAGTTTGATTTGAGAAGCTCTTAACTGAGAACGTATTATCAACTCCCTTAGATGTGCACTGGCCTGGGGTGTGTTCACTAGGAACCAAATGTTAGCAAACAGAATACAACGGGGAGGGACCAACCTGAATTTCTCCAATAGAAACTCACATTTTTGTTGCAAGAACCTGAACCTCAGTGGTTAATTGCAAAATTCTTCCTTCTATTTATACCGTGTCACAAAACAACTGCTTCTTTTCTCTGTACTGTGTAGTGTTGACACAACGTGTATATGCTGTGGTGCAGTCAGTGTGTTCCCCATACTCTTTGAAAAAGGAAGACATTTCTGTTTTTATGTTCTGAGTTTTTTTTATTTTCACCATCTGAGTTATGTTGGAAGAAGCATGGCTTTATTGCAATGAAAGTACATTAATTATTTCTGGAAGACTGTATCCATGTTAGCGTTCTAGTCTTCCATGTTTTAGTTTGTAGCGTTGGTCTGGCTCTGGGGGCTACCGTTTGAGGAATGCAATACTTTTCTTTATTAGATAATAAAAGTGACTAACTTTCTTGAGCTTCACTGGGTTTTAGAGATTCATCCATGTTGATTTAGAACCCAAGATGGTTTCTCTTATTTTGGGTTTTTCCCCATTTTTATTTTCATGTATTTTTCTTACCCTGTATACTTAATGTCTTGCTAATTAAAATATGTACATGTTGTGATCATTGGTCATTATTTCTACCCACCCTTTGCAAGTACTATGAGACTGTTGACCATTTTTTTATATTTAATTAACCTTTAACTAGGCAAGTCAGTTAAGAACAAATTCAATCACAGCCAGTTGTGATACAGCCTGGAATCGAACCAGGGTCTGTAGTGACGCTGAGATGCAGTGCCTAAGACCACTGAGCCAATACCTCTTTATTTTTGCAACAATGTACAATTCACTGCAGTCTACCGCTTTTTCAACTTTTTCAATGACTTGTGAGTATTTCCAATGCTTTACATCCTTTAATAGTTTATCCCAGTGAATATCTAAAATGGACACTAAGGGGCACTCTTAGCCTGCGAAAAACGCGCCTTTTAGAACGTTCAGGGTTCACTGCTTGACACGGAAGTACTATCACTCCTTTTCCGCCTTCGCCCCGGCGCCGTACAACACGAGTCCTCATCCTTTCTCGTTTTTTGTGGCGGCACATAACGATTACAACGGATAAAGCGACCAGTGTAAAGCTTCGGCGATGGTGAGTATATCATATTAGAACTGCTTAAATTTGATTAGCCATATGTGCTGAACTTAAGTTAAATTGTTTAGAATGTCCGCGGTTTATGCTAACCAGATAGCCACCATCAAGCTAGCTCGCTAGCATAAAGAGGATGATGCGTTGTCATTATAGCGAGCTATTTAGCATGAAAAGGATGATGTATTGTCAGTATATCTAGCTGATGTTCGTATAATAATACAAGCTGGCAAGTACATCGAACATGTGGCGCCTGTTGGTTGATTTTATGATGCTGGTCATCCCCAACATTGTCGATGTTATGCACAATGCTAATAAGTTAAATGTATTTGGTTGTCCCATATGTTTGATTGCCCCATCCATACAGTCAATGAACCACCCGTTAGCACATAGCTAGGTAGCAAGTGACTCCCATTCTCAATAGTTTAGAAGATTTAGATACTAGCTAGCTAGCCAGCTATCTTCGTCGTCTTGTCAGTCTCGTCTCTTAAATACTGGTTTAGTTAGCAAGCTGGCTATATTAAACTGGCTGTGCAGTTAACTAACATACCTGATTCTTGTTCCCTGCAGAAACCCATCTTGCTACAGGGCCATGAGAGGTCTATCACACAGATCAAATACAACCGAGAGGGAGACTTGATATTCTCTGTGGCCAAAGACACGGTAAATAAGAAATTATACACAACGCAGAAGAATGTCAATGTATGTAGAAAATATATCACTCATCCACCAGTAAGTTGAACAATTCACATTGTGTGCGCGCTTTCTTCACAGGTAGCGAACGTGTGGTACTCTGTGAACGGGGAGAGGCTTGGAACATACAATGGACACACTGGAGCTTTGTGGTGTGTGGACTGTGACTGTATCCTTTACTCAAGACCTCTAACAGCCATGCACACCATGGTGCAGTTTACCATTATTATGGCCATCATGTCAAATGAGCAAGATTTTAAACTTTATTTGAAGCCATTTTTCCAAAAATGAGAATTTCACGCACAAAAATTCAAACATTTGTCTGAGGATGGTGCTGGACCATCAAAGAAAAGGGACAGTTTGATAAAAGCTTTAAATAAAGGTCCAGGTGATGTTACGTTTCTAGAAGGGTCATTGAGTGTTGGGGTTTTGTTTAGGGTGTATATGATGTTTCTAGAAGGGTTTTCTTGTTAACTAGGCAAGTCAGTTAAAAATAAATTCATATTTACAATGTCGGCCAAACCAGGACGACGCTGGGCCAATTGTGCGCCGCCCTATGAGACTTCCAATCAAGGCCAGTTGTGATACAGCCTGGAATTGAACCGGGGTCTGTAGTGACACCTCTAGCATTGAGTGTTGGGGTTTTGTTTAGGTTCCTTGTTATGGGCAACATGAATATACAAGGGGTAGGCAGTAGGATTGTTGGTTGTCCTTAACTATGCTCTCAGGGGACACCAAGAACGTGCTGACAGGATCGGCAGACAACAGCTGTAGACTATGGGACTGTGAGACTGGTACGTGGGTGTGTGAGAGAAAACAAAATAACTACTTTCAGTGCTTGGATGGGATACCTGTATGTGTGTTAGCGCATGGATGTATGAGACTGAGGTTTGTTGGAACAACTTCCTGGTTTGTGATGCAACTGTGTGTGTGATATGACCCCTCTCTCTCCCAGGTAAACAGCTGGCCATGTTGAACACCAGCTCGGCTGTGAGGACCTGTGGCTTTGACTTCAGTGGCAACATCATCATGTTCTCTACAGACAAGCAGATGGGCTACCAGTGTTTCCTCAACTACTTCGATCTCCGGGACCCCCAGCAGATTGGTAAGTAGTGTACACTTCAGATTAGTATTACATCAGGATAGAAACTTTTGTTTGCAGGTAAAGGTGAACGCAACATTGTGATAACTTTCCCTTGCCTTAGGCTTTCTGGGGCGTCCTTTAGATCAGCATGTATATATCTGGTTTCACAGCCATCAGTTGTCTGAGGATGTTTCTCCCTATCTTTCCCACTGTCTCCCTACCTCTCTCTGTCCCTGTCTCTCGCTCTCTCTGTAGAGGACAACCAGCCGTACCTGACGGTGCCCTGCGCTGAGTCTAAGATCACCAGTGCTGTGTGGGGGCCTCTGGGAGAGTTTGTTATCGCTGGTCATGAGAACGGGGAGATCAACCAGTTCAGCGCCAAGGTGCACACACTGACACATTAACACACAACACTGACGCATGCATGAGAGCACCAGCTGTTCTGGATGATTGTGAGAACGCTCTCGGTAGCCGATGTGAGCATGACCTTTAAACAGGTCAACATTCACAAAGCCGCAGGGCCAGACGGATTACCAGGACGTGTACTCAGAGCATGCACGGACCAACTGGCAAGTGTCTTCACTGACATTTTCAACTTCTCCCTGGCCGAGTCTGTAATACCTACATGTTTCAAGCAGACAACCATAGTCGAAGGTAATCTGCCTAAATGACTCACTCAGCCATGAAGTGCTTTGAAAGGCTGGTCATGGCTCACATCAACAGCATCCTCCCGGATACCCTAGACCCACTTCAATTTGCATACAAATCCAGAAAAGTCGCAATCACACTCCATACTGCTCTTTCCCACCTGGTCAAAAGGAACACCTATGTGAGAATGCTATTCATTGACTACAGCTCAGCGTTCAACACCATAGTGCCCTCAAAGCTCATCACTAAGCTAAGGACCCTGGGACTAAAAACTCACTCTGCAACTGGATCCTGGACTTCCTGATGCCCCCCCCCCCCCGGTGGTAAGGGTAGGTAACAACACGTCTGCTACGCTGATCCTCAAAACGGGGGCCCCTCAGGGGTGCGTGCTTAGTCCCCTCCTGCACTCCCAGTTCACCCACGACTGCGTGGCCAAACATGACTCCAACACCGTTAAGTTTGCTGACGACACAACGGTGGTAGGCCTGATCACCGACAACGATGAGACAGCCTATAGGGAGGTGAGAGACCTGGCAGTGTGGTGCCAAGACTACAACCTCTCCCTCAATGTGAGCAAGACAAAGGGGCTGATCATGAAAAGGGGGCCTGTTCAACCTGCCATTAACATCGACAGGTCTTTAGTGGAGTGGGTCGAGAGTTAAGTAGTTTCAAGTTCTTTGTTATCCACATCACCAACAAACTATCATGGTCCAAACACACCAAGATAGTTGTAAAGAAGGCACGACAACACCTTTTCCCCCTCAGGAGACTGAAAAGATTTGGAATGGGTCCCCAGATCCTCAAAGTTCTACAGCTGCACCATCGAGAGCATCCTGACCGGTTGCATCACCGCCTGATATGGTAACTGCTCGGCATCTGACCGTAAGGCACTACAGAGGGTGGTGTGTGGGGCCAAGCTTCCTACCATCCAGGACTTATATACTAGGCGGTGTCAGAGGAAAGCCCCAGGAATTGTCAGAGACTCCAGTCACCGAAGTCAGACTGTTTTTTCTGCTACCGCACGGCAAGCGGTACCCAAGCGCCAAGTCTGGGACCAAAAGGCTCCTTAACAGCTTCTACCCCCAAGCCGTAAGACTACTGAACAATTAATCAAATGGCCACCGGATTATTTACGTTGGACTCCCCCCCCTTCATTTTGTTTTGATTCGGTACTGGTACCCCCTGTATACAGCCTCCACACTGACTCGGTACCCCCTGTATATAACCTACACATTGACTCGGTACCGGTACCCCCTGTATATAGCCTCCACATTGACTCGGTACCGGTACCCCCTGTATATAGCCTCCACATTGACTCTGTACTGGTACCCCCTGTATATAGCCTCCACATTGACTCGGTACCGGTACCCCCTGTATGTAGCCTCCACATTGACTCTGTACCGTAGCCCCCTGTATATAGCCTCCACATTGATTCGGTACCGGTACCCCCTGTATATAGCCTCCACATTGACTCTGTACCGGTACCCCCTGTATATAGCCTCCACATTGACTCTGTACCGGTACCCCCTGTATATACCCTCCACATTGACTCTGTACCGGTACCCCCTGTATATAGCCTCCACATTGACTCTGTACCGTAACACCCTGTATATAGCCTTCACATTGACTCTGTACCGGTACCCCCTGTATATGGCCTCCACATTGACTCTGTACCGGTACCCCCTGTATATAGCCTCCACATTGACTCTGTACCGGTACCCCCTGTATATAGCCTCCACATTGACTCTGTACCGGTACCCCCTGTATATAGCCTCCACATTGACTCTGTACCGGTACCCCCTGTATATAGCCTTGTTATTTTATTGTGCTACTTTGTGTATTTGGTTAATATTTTCTTAACTCTAATTGAACTGCACTGTTAAGGGCTTGTAAGTAAAGCATTTCACGGTAAAGTCTACACGTTATATTCGGCGCATGTGATAAAGTTTGACACATTTATTGAAGACAGAGAAGTGGATAATCTAGTTCATGTAGGACATCATTATACTGACAGTATTGTCTCTGACGTGTGTTGCAGTCTGGAGAGGTGCTGAAGAAGGTGAAGGAGCACAACAAACAGATCAACGACATCCAGACCTCTGTTGATCTGACCATGGTCATCACAGCCTCTAAAGACTGCTCCTCTAAGGTATCCAGGGATGACCGCCCAGTGGAGAGAGGTGGAGGGGGTGGGGGGGGTTGAAGAGGTGGGGGGTTGGAGACAAGAGGAAGAGTGATGGACTGGGGTTTTGTTAAAGGAATTTTGATTCCTGTTTATCAACCAATTCAATTAAAACACTCTGCCCATAAATAAGAATATGTAAGAATTATCAGCCAAATGGACAGAAACCAGTCTTTCAATCAATCAATAGCGTTTATTCTCGAGAGTACTGATCATAATACATTTTACATCAGGTTATATAATAAAGATGATGTCATAGGTTTTAATGTCCATCCTCCTCTCGGATACAATGGCAGTATAGTTAGAGTTCTCATTACTGTCTGCCACCTGTTAAACTATCTGCCACCAACCCAAGGTCTTTCCCCTCCCTGGGTAGAGACATCATTCTAGCCTGTCTGAAGATAAACCCATTCTTTCTAACAAGGAACACATAACATTTAGCATTTGAGTTATAATACTAAGTCAAATGTATACATATTTTAGTCATTAAACACAAATCCTGTAACAGGCTTCTTAACTAGTTCAGTTCAACAGCTGACTGCCTATAAGTACTGTCTGACCTGTCTTTCTACCCCACAGCTATTTGACTCTACAACTCTTGATCACATCAAGTCCTTCAAGACAGAGAGACCCGTCAACTCTGCTGCCATCTCCCCCATCATGGACCACGTAAGACACACCAGACAACCACTTATGCCAGAGAACATTTCTGCAGCACCAGAGCTGACCTTTAATCCCTGTGTTGTAGGTGGTGATGGGAGGAGGTCAAGAGGCCATGGAGGTCACCACCACCTCCACCAGGATCGGCAAGTTCGAGGCCAGGTTCTTCCACGCAGCTTACGAAGAGGAGTTTGGCAGGGTCAAGGGTCACTTCGGACCCATCAACTGCGTGGCGTTCCACCCGGACGGCAAGAGGTAAGGTCCCAAAAGGCACTAAAGAACAGAACTTGATTATCCATCTAAGTGTAGCAGATGGGATGTGTAACGCAGTCCTCAACCTAAGAGTCTCCACTCGCGCTGCTGAATAGCTAGTTTATGGTAAGATGCTTCGTGGGGACGGTTGTGTGTTTCCAGGGCAGAGGTTCTGGGTTGGAGCTTTATGGGCTGGGAAGTGGTACTTGCTAAGCAAGCATTGTGATGGAAATTAGTTGCCATATAATACTTAATGATAGACAAATCTTTATTTACTTGGTTATCGTTACCTATATGGTGATCATTCTCAGCTCTCGTTGTAATGCAAGTAAAAGTTTTGGGGTCCATTTTGGAACTCAGTCATGTAATGTCACACTAAAACCAGCTGTCCCAACTCTGACCAGTGTCTCTGGAAAACAAACCTCTCTTTTTGCCTCTTGTCTTTAGCTATGCCAGTGGAGGAGAGGACGGCTATACGAGGATCCATCACTTTGACCCCCAGTACTTTGACTTCGAGCTGGAGGCGTAAACAGGAGACCAGCAGCGATACTCTCTTCTTTAACTGATAACACGCTACGGGAAGGACACCAGGCGGCGCATCTCAATATTCTGTAGTAGCCTCCTCTCCTGATCTGAGAACGCAGGATAAGGGACAGCAATAATGGTGGTGGATGACTACCAGGAATTGTTTGTTACTTGTTCAGTGGTTTTTAAATCTGTGATGGAGAAGCCACTGAAGACGATTGAGATGCACCCCCTAGTGGTGGGGGAGGGAGAGGAGACTTTAGGCCTCTGAGAATTATTTTGGCTGGTCATCATAATCCTGATATCACTAATAAATAGCCTGGAATGTTTGGATCGACATGGCCGACAGTATACAAAGCAAAAAACAAATGTACCCTTTGTTTTGCCCTCACCACTATTCCAGTGTATTTAAACTGATTAAACAAATAAATGGATTTTGAGCTAAATTAGTTTATTGCAGGGCTTGTCTGTGTAGTAATGTTTATTTGTTTTGTGTAATCTGATTACTTGTAAGGGTACTATCCAAACCTGAAAATGGGGATAAACCAGGTTTCCATCCAAGTTAAGTATATGTTGGATCTGTTTGAAGAATTGTGAGAAATACCTTCATGGGCGAATATTAAGTTAACATGTGGTCCTCCCACTAACCACACGCTTTCCCGGCTTGTACTTAATATGTCGCCTATGAACTTGATGCGCCTTTCCGATAAATATCAAGGGTCTTGCTCTGATGACATTATCGATGCTTGCTGTTTGACAAATAATCTAGCTCTTGTCCATAATTGGAAGTTTACATACTTCGGTTGGAGTCATTAAAACTCATTAACCACTCCACATTTCTTGTGAACAAACTCGTTTTGGAAGTCTACTTTGCATGGCACAAGTAATTTCCCCACATACAGATTAATTCACTATCACAATGGGTCAGTTGACTGCCTTTAAACAGCTTGGAAAATTCCAGAAAATGTCATGGCTTTAGAAGCTTCTGATAGGCTAATTGACATTCCAAACTTGGTGCCTCTTGGCTGATTTCAAGCAAAAACCTCCACAAAAAAACTGTAGACCTCCACAAGTCTGGTTCATCCTTGGGAGCAGTTTCCAAACGCACCACGTTCATCTGTACAAACTCCGTGGAACCACACAGGAAGGAGACACTTTGTCTCCTAGAGATGAACGTGCTTTGGTGCAAATCAATCCCAGAACAGCAAAGGACCTTGTGAAGATGCTGGACGAAACATGTACAAAAACAGTATCTATATTCACAGTAAAACTAGTCCTATATCGACATAACCTGAAAGGCCGCTCAGCAGGTAAGAAGCCACTGCTCCAAACCCGTCATAAAATAGCCAGACTACGGTTGGCAACTGCACATGGGGACAAAGATCGTACTTTTTTTATTTTCCAGGACATCCGTCAGGAAGTTAAAGCTTGGTCGCAAATGGACAATGACCCCAAGCATACTTCCAAAGTTGTGCCAAAATGGCTTAAGGACAACAAAGTCAAGGTATTGGAGTAGGCAGAACTGAAAAAGCATGTGTGAGCAAGGAGACCTACAAACCTGACTCAGTTACACCAGCTCTGTCAGGAGGAATGGGCCAAATTTCACCCAATTTATTGTAGGAAGCTTGTGGAAGGCTACCCGAAATGTTTGACCCAAGTTAAACAATATAAAGGCAATGTTAACAAATACTATTTGAGTGTATGTAAACTTCTGACCCCCTTGGAATGTGATGAAAGAAATAAAAGCTGAAATAAATAATTCTCTGCTATTATTCTTACATTTCACATTTTTAAAATAAAGTGGTGATCCTAACTTACCTAAAACTGAATTTTTACTAGGATTAAATGTCAGATATTGTGAAACTTCTGACTTCAACAGTAG
This sequence comes from Salvelinus fontinalis, assembly GCF_029448725.1. Classification (NCBI taxonomy): domain Eukaryota; kingdom Metazoa; phylum Chordata; class Actinopteri; order Salmoniformes; family Salmonidae; genus Salvelinus; species Salvelinus fontinalis. The sequence continues at coordinate 38,451,863 of NC_074686.1, read as the reverse complement.
GTAGCCTGTTTAGAGGGCAGATTCACGACAAAACCATCCGTAGTTAGATGGAAACCCATTTATTTGTATTCAGTACATGGGGAATTTTAACCGCTGAAGTTGTGCACTGATGTCACGTAGACTTATGGGGAAAGTGCACACATTGTTTCTAAGCAGGTTTAAAAAAATATTTGCAAGAGAATCTGGTCACCAATTGGATGGAAACCAAGCTCGTGTGAAATTGACAGTAAATAAAGACATGCGCTGTAGGAAACTAACAAGTGAGAAGTCATTTCCCCCACTAGACTTGGATAACCATAATCTGAAAGAAGCCTGGACATCAAATCTCTACAGACAACCAAATTAGTGCCTTTAGAAGTTCTTTATAAAATAAAAGGACAGATTTCAAATGTATTAAGAAAAACAACCAAGCACAAAATCAATTATTTTTTCCATTATAAAACAAGTTACACACATTTGTAAACACCATATTCTCACCTATTACAGTACAAAATACCAAGGGCTTAAAACATGAGCCGGTTCCCAACGGTGTAGTGTGAAGTTGCCCCTTACACACTGATCACTTGGGTCAGTTTAGTATTTTATTTACTAAATGTCTACAGCTGATCTTGGAGCTGTACTCAGGGGGGGGGGGGGGACCTCACCCTTGAACCTTCAACATACCCGATGACCTAAAAAAAAAACATTTCCTTTTAGAAATCTAAAATGAGGTAAAAGGAGTGTGGAGCGTACAGTCGTCTGAGAGAAACCAACCCAGGGAACAGAGTAAAGCAGAATGTATAGTATATAAAACATGAACATCTCTTCATGACAGACTGACCAGGTGAAAACAGCTGAAAGAAATCCTTTAGTTGGGCTCCCGAATGGCACTAGGCACTGCATTTCAGTGAAAGAGGCATCACTACAGTCCCCGGTTCGATTCCAAGCTGTATCAGATTCAGCTGCGATTGGGCGGCACACAATTGGCCCAGCGTCGTCAGGGTTTCGCCGTCATTGTAAATAAGAATTTGTTCTTAACTGACTTGCCTAGTTAAATAAACATAGATGTCACTTGTTAAATCCGCATAGATGAAGGGGAGACAGGTTAAAGAAGGATTTTTAAACAGACAAATCTTTTGTCTTGCCCATTCACCCTCACACACACACACACAATCCAAGTGCCTTTGAACGGGGTACGGTAGTAGGTGACAGGTGCACCGGTTTGAGTCAAGAACTGCAGCGCTGCTTTTCACACTCAGCAGTTTCCTGTGTGTATCAAGAAACATCCACCAAGCAAAGCCAGCCAACTTGACAACTGTGGGAAGCATTGGAGTCAACATGGGCCAGCATCCCTGTGGAACACTTTCGAACACCTTGTAGAGTCCATGCCCTGATGAATTGAGGCTGTTCGGAGGGCGAAAGGACCGTGGGTGAAACTCAATATTAGGAAAGTGTTCTTAAAAAGCTGTACTATGCAGAAATCACTCTGCCATTTCCTGGTTGATAAAATTCTAATAGTTTCTAATTTCAGTTTGACAAAACATGTATATTGTACCATCTTTTCCATAATAAATAAACAATTGTATTGTCAGCAGTTTGAAGCTGATTTATAAAAACAAAGGAGCTTCAAAACAAAAACTTAAAAAGGAAGCATAGAAATAAGACAGAACAGATCTACTTCCTTTCAATAAAGAATGACAGATCTATAACACACACATTTCAATTGGGTCAAGGTCACCCAACAAGTTACATATAGCAGCTTTAAAAATGTTTTGTACACTCAGTGTATGTTGATCCGTGATTCAAAATAACTTCCAGTAGAATAGGGCTGGTGACTTGTGAATGACTATTGTTCAAAAGGGTAATGTCTGCAGTGGAAAGTGGATTCCTTTTCAACTCTTGTTGAGTTCTTGGATCAGTCCAGATGGATAGGTGAAAGTGGTATGACAGGTGTCTGTCAGGGGGATTGGCTTTCACTTATGTTACCTCAGGTCAGTGAAGATGGAGGAACTAAGGCCGCGATTCAATCCAAGGTGCGTTAAAAAGCAGCGCATCAGAAAATGAAGTTTCTGTAAAGACATTTTCTTCCCCCTAGAGTGGCGGAGATCACATTCACGGTATCAGCTCCAGCGTAAATTGCATTTAAAAAGACTTAAGAGAACAGTGCACTATAAACATGCCTTGGATTGAATCCTGACAGATTCTCAGGTGATGTTGAGGGAGATACTTAGTTGTACAACTGAATGTATTCAACTGAAATGTGTCTTCCACATTTAACACAAACCCCTCTGAGGTGAGGGGGGGCTGAGGTGGGGGGGGGGGGGGCTGCCTTAAATCGAAGTTTTCGATGCCCGGGAAACAGCGGGTCAAGTGCCTTGCTCAGGGGCAGAATGACAGATTTTTACCTTGTCCGCTCGGGGATTCGATCCAGCAACCTTTCGTACAACTATGTATCCCCTTTTCCCCCTCAACACCACCTGAGAATCTGAAGCGGGCTCCACAACAGGACCATGTCCCTAACTGCTTCAGGATCTCAGGTGGTGTTGAGGTGCCAGAACAGGAACACGTGGTTCAGAAGAAGAAAAAAAAAGAAATGTGGTAGAGATGTGAGTAAAAAATATTTTTAAAACATCTTGCATTTCAACACTGACAAAGCCCAAAAGATTTTACCGCGTGTGAGGAAATACTAAAACAGCATTAAGAGAATAATTTACAGTCCATTTTGGTTGATGCGTGTGTGCGCACACACACACACAACTGGAAACCCATGTATATCTGATGCTTCAACACGTCTTAGTTTCTTCTTTTGGCCTGGTGGTGAAATGAAGAAACATTAGTTGAATGGGCTAAGACCGGATCCATTAGACTGGGCTAAGACTGGATCCATTAGACTGGGCTAAGACTGGATCCATTAGACTGGGCTAAGACTGGATCCATTAGACTGGGCTAAGACTGGATCCATTAGACTGGGCTAAGACTGGATCCATTAGACTGGGCTAAGACTGGATCCATTAGACTGGGCTAAGACTGGATCCATTAGACTGGGCTAAGACTGGATCCATTAGACTGGGCTAAGACTGGATCCATTAGACTGGGCTAAGACTGGATCCATTAGACTGGGCTAAGACTGGATCCATTAGACTGGGCTAAGACTGGATCCATTAGACTGGGCTAAGACTGGATCCATTAGACTGGGCTAAGACTGGATCCATTAGACTGGGCTAAGACTGGATCCATTAGACTGGGCTAAGACTGGATCCATTAGACTGGATGTTCCTAGATGTTATATTCCATGTGGTCACTCCTCACCCTGTTGTGTCCATCTTCTCTTCGGCCTCTTTATCCTCCTCTTTCACTTCTGGGGAAAACAAAAAGAGTGGCCCGGGCCAGTCACGGAGGTGTTACGCCCAGTGGCCCGGGCCAGTCACGGAGGTGTTACGCCCAGTGGCCCGGGCCAGTCACGGAGGTGTTACGCCCAGTGGCCCGGGCCAGTCACGGAGGTGTTACGCCCAGTGGCCCGGGCCAGTCACGGAGGTGTTACGCCCAGTGGCCCGGGCCAGTCACGGAGGTGTTACGCCCAGTGGCCCGGGCCAGTCACGGAGGTGTTACGCCCAGTGGCCCGGGCCAGTCACGGAGGTGTTACGCCCAGTGGCCCGGGCCAGTCACGGAGGTGTGTGAGGTTTACTTTACCTTTCTTCTCCTCCGTCTCCCCTTTCTCCTCCTCAGTCTTGACTCGTTTGGTCTTCTTCTGGTTGGCAGCATTCCTCCTTCCCCCTCCTCCCTGTCCCTCATCCTCAGAGTCAGAGAACTCTTCTTCACAGGCTATCCTCTTATCATGGGCCCTGACTGAAACACAAAACCATCCTCTTATCGTGGGCCCTGACTGAAACACAAAACCATCCTCTTATCGTGGGCCCTGACTGAAACACAAAACCATCCTCTTATCATGGGCCCTGACTGAAACACAACCATCCTCTTATCATGGGCCCTGACTGAAACACTAAACCATCCTCTTATCATGGGCCCTGACTGAAACACTAAACCATCCTCTTATCATGGGCCCTGACAGAAACACTAAACCATCCTCTTATCATGGGCCCTGACTGAAACAATAGTTACTGGAGATGCGTTTGTCAGGGTCCTCGTCCTCCTCGTCTCCAGAGTCCGGGTGTGGAGCGTCTTCTGGGATGGCCTGTATCTGGACTCCCGGGGCGTGGGGCAGCATGCGCAGGTTCTCAAACAACCTCTGTCTGGGGAGGGAGAGAGACGGTAGTGTGTGTACCACAGTCTGTCTGTCTGTCTGTCTGTCTGTATATATATATATATCTTTGTAACTTACTTGATCTTCTCCAGGTAATCATTGGTGTTCTGGTTGGTCATGTTAGACGGGCTGATGTGGAGCTTGAAGTCAGGGCCAAAGTACTCAAAGTAGTCGTTGTACGGCAGCTCTAACAGGACGAGAGAGAGATCACTAGGGTGTTGTAAAACTACCTAACAGGTTAAATCAAAGTAACACACGAACAGAGATCTTTAATATGGCGAGAAGTCAAGAGGTGTAAATTCAGACTAAACAAAGTCTGACATACTGTTTCAAGTAAAACAAAAGATATCTTTCTGTAGGACTTTGTCAATTCACAACATGTAACAATTACCTCTCAGGTCAGAGGACATAGATTGTTATTTACTGCGTGTCTGTAGCTTTAGGTACGGCGCCGCGCGCCTGCGTCCCGTTGGGTACCGTTAGGTATGGTGCTGTCCAGAGCCACGGCGGTCTCGTAGGTCCAGCAGCGGGCCACGTTGGGTGCGGCGCCGTGCGCGTCTACGTCCCGCTGGGTGCGGCGCCGTGCGCGTCTACGTCCCGCTGGGTGCGGCGCCGTGCGCGTCTACGTCCCGCTGGGTGCGGCGCCGTGCGCGTCTACGTCCCGCTGGGTGCGGCGCCGTGCGCGTCTACGTCCCGCTGGGTGCGGCGCCGTGCGCGTCTACGTCCCGCTGGGTGCGGCGCCGTGCGCGTCTACGTCCCGCTGGGTGCGGCGCCGTGCGCGTCTACGTCCCGCTGGGTGCGGCGCCGTGCGCGTCTACGTCCCGCTGGGTGCGGCGCCGTGCGCGTCTACGTCTCGCTGGGTGCGGCGCCGTGCGCGTCTACGTCTCGCTGGGTGCGGCGCCGTGCGCGTCTACGTCTCGCTGGGTACGGCGCTGTGTGTGTACGTACCGTTAGGTACGGCGCTGTGTGTGTACGTACCGTTAGGTAAGGCGCTGTGTGTGTACGTACCGTTAGGTATGGCGCTGTGTGTGTACGTACCGTTAGGTATGGCGCTGTGTGTGTACGTACCGTTAGGTACGGCGCTGTGTGTGTACGTACCGTTAGGTATGGCGCTGTGTGTGTACGTACCGTTAGGTATGGCGCCGTGTGTGTACGTACCGTTAGGTATGGTGCTGTGTGTGTACGTACCGTTAGGTACGGCGCTGTGTGTGTACGTACCGTTAGGTATGGCGCTGTGTGTGTACGTACCGTTAGGTATGGCGCTGTGTGTGTACGTACCGTTAGGTATGGCGCTGTGTGTGTACGTACCGTTAGGTATGGTGCTGTGTGTGTACGTACCGTTAGGTATGGTGCTGTGTGTATACGTACCGTTAGGTATGGTGCTGTGTGTCTACGTACCGTTAGGTATGGCGCTGTGTGTGTACGTACCGTTAGGTATGGCGCTGTGTGTGTACGTACCGTTAGGTATGGCGCTGTGTGTGTACGTACCGTTAGGTATGGTGCCGTGTGTGTACGTCCCGTTAGGTATGGTGCTGTGTGTGTACGTACCGTTAGGTATGGCGCTGTGTGTGTACGTACCGTTAGGTATGGCGCCGTGTGTGTACGTCCCGTTAGGTATGGTGCTGTGTGTGTACGTCCCGTTAGGTATGGTGCTGTGTGTGTACGTACCGTTAGGTATGGCGCCGTGTGTGTACGTACCGTTAGGTATGGTGCTGTGTGTGTACGTACCGTTAGGTACGGTGCTGTGTGTGTACGTACCGTTAGGTATGGTGCTGTGTGTCTACGTACCGTTAGGTATGGTGCTGTGTGTCTACGTACCGTTAGGTACGGTGCTGTGTGTGTACGTACCGTTAGGTATGGTGCTGTCCAGAGCCACGGCGGTCTCGTAGGTCCAGCAGCGGGCCACGTTACGGATGGTATAACCTCCACCTCCCAACATCAACAGAGGCAGGTTGAAACTCTTCATGTACTCAACACACTTAGCATGACCTGAAACACAGCGTCGTAAGAAATTATTCATACCCCTCGACTTATTCCACATTGTTGTGTTTCTCACCCCCCCCCCCACACACACACACACCCCCATGACAAAGTGAAAACATGTTTGCAAATATAATGTAAATGAAATCTCATTTACATAAGTATTCACACCCCTGAGTCAATACACGTTATAATAACCGTTGGAAGTGATTACAGCTGTGAGTCACTGGGTAAATCTCTAAGAGCTTTCCACACCTGGATTGTACAAATTTTGTGTGTGTGTGTGTGTGTGTGTGTGTGTGTGTGTGTGTGTGTGTGTGTGTGTGTGTGTGTGTGTGTGTGTGTGTGTGTGTGTGTGTGTGTATGTATGTATATATATATATTTTTTTTTTAAGTCTTCAAGCTCTGTCAAGTTGATTGTTGATAATTACTAGACAGCCATTTAAGTCTTGCCATAGATGTTCAAGCCGATTTCAGTCAAAACTGTAACTAAGCCACTCAGGAACATTCAATGTCGTCTTGGTAAGCAACTCCTGTGTATATTTGGCCTCGTGTTTTAGGTTATTGTCCTGCTGAAAGGTACAGCGCATTCAGGAATGTATTCATACCTTCACATTGTTACATTACAGCCTTATTCTAAAATGGATTCAATTGTTTTTTTGTCAAATCTACACACAATTCCCCATAATGACCTTGAGGCAAACTCCAAGTGGGCTGTCATGTGCCTTTTACCTGAGCTAAATTACAAGTCTCATTGAAAAGGGTCTGACTACTTCATGTAAATAAGGTATCTGTTTCTTATTTTTAATAAATTTGCTACATTTTTCTAAAAACCCGTTCGTTTGGTCATTATGGGGTGTCGTGTGTAGATTGACCGGGGGGGGGGGGGCGGAATCCATTTTAGAATAAGGCTGTAACGTAACAAACTGTGGTTAAAGGGAAGGGGTCTGAATACTTTCCTGAAATGCACTGTACAATGTCTCCCAGCAGACAACCAGGGTTTTCCCCTCTTAAGAGGCCTGTGCTAAGCTCTATCTTTTGGGCTGACCAACAAAACAGTCATCTTAAAATCCCAGGACCGTCAGAGCCCTGAAAGACAGCCCTCCTTCGCGTTACCTTTGATGGTAAGGTTGAAGCAGCCCAGTCTGTCTCCTGAGAGAGAGTCCGCTCCACACTGTAACACTACAGCACTGGGTTGGAACATCTCCATCACTTTAGCCATCACCTAGCAACACACACACAAATAAAAAGAGAAATGTATAAAAAAAAAAGAAGAAGAGAGAAACGCACAAAAAAGGTAGAATCCATTTGATGACTTACAGGTTTGAAGATGGCTTCATAAGACTCGTCGTCGATGCCGTCTCTGAGAGGGTAGTTTACAGCATAGTACTTCCCCTTCCCTGCTCCAATGTCCTAAAACACACATACGTCATTGTACATACTGGAATACAAAATTACTCAAATGTAGGTTGACAATCCAACACACACACCGAACAAGAGTGTAGTCACACACACCGGAACACACACTGAAAGGGGAGTGTAGTCACACACACTGAAAGGGGAGTGTAGTCACACACACTGAAAGGGGAGTGTAGTCACACACTGAAAGGGGAGTGTAGTCACACACTGAAAGGGGAGTGTAGTCACACACTGAAAGGGGAGTGTAGTCACACACTGAAAGGGGAGTGTAGTCACACACTGAAAGGGGAGTGTAGTCACACACACTGAAAGGGGAGTGTAGTCACACACTGAAAGGGGAGTGTAGTCACACACTGAAAGGGGAGTGTAGTCACACACTGAAAGGGGAGTGTAGTCACACACTGAAAGGGGAGTGTAGTCACACACACTGAAAGGGGAGTGTAGTCACACACTGAAAGGGGAGTGTAGTCACACACTGAAAGGGGAGTGTAGTCACACACTGAAAGGGGAGTGTAGTCACACACATCGGAACACACACTGAAACGGGAGTGTAGTCACACACACTGAAAGGGGAGTGTAGTCACACACTGAAAGGGGAGTGTAGTCACACACTGAAAGGGGAGTGTAGTCACACACTGAAAGGGGAGTGTAGTCACACACTGAAAGGGGAGTGTAGTCACACACATCGGAACACACACTGAAACGGGAGTGTAGTCACACACACTGAAAGGGGAGTGTAGTCACACACACTGAAAGGGGAGTGTAGTCACACACACTGAAACACACTGAAAGGGGAGTGTAGTCACACACACTGAAATGTACTTTGCTTATTTCTGATTCCCCCTATTTTTTTTCTTCCCTTCTTCCACTCAGACTCACCCTCAGGTCTCCTGTACCAGGGAAGTATTCTCCCAACACTCAGACTCACCCTCAGGTCTCCTGTACCAGGGGAGTATTCTCCCAACACTCAGACTCACCCTCAGGTCTCCTGTACCAGGGGAGTATTCTCCCAACACTCAGACTCACCCTCAGGTCTCCTGTACCAGGGGAGTATCCTCCCAACACTCAGACTCACCCTCAGGTCTCCTGTACCAGGGGAGTATTCTCCCAACACTCAGACTCACCCTCAGGTCTCCTGTCCCAGGGAAGTATCCTCCCAACACTCAGACTCACCCTCAGGTCTCCTGTACCAGGGGAGTATTCTCCCAACACTCAGACTCACCCTCAGGTCTCCTGTACCAGGGGAGTATTCTCCCAACACTCAGACTCACCCTCAGGTCTCCTGTCCCAGGGAAGTATCCTCCCAACACTCAGACTCACCCTCAGGTCTCCTGTACCAGGGAAGTATCCTCCCAACACTCAGACTCACCCTCAGGTCTCCTGTACCAGGGAAGTATTCTCCATACTTGTGGAAGGAGACAGTCATGACCCGGTCTGTGGTGAAGAAAGCCTCTTCCACTCCGTCTCCATGGTGAATGTCGATGTCTATGTACAACACCCTCTGGTGGTACCTGATAGGACAGACGAGACAACTCATTACATACAATATCTACATTAGATTCATATTACCTGATAGGACAAGACAATGAAATTAATACACTCATATCTAGGTTTCCCATCAGAGCCTGGGGACTATTCATTTCAACAAGAAACACACACCATTACTAGCCAAGGACACGTCACCATTCTGTCTTTTAGAGGCTGACCGATTAATTAGGGCCGATTTCAAGTTCATAACAATCGGTAATCTGCCTTTTTGGAAGCCGATTATATTGAACTCCGAGGAGACTGCGTGGCAGGCTGACCACCTGTTACGCGAGTGCAACAAGGGGCCAAGGTAAGTTGCTAGCTAGCATTAAATGTATCTTATAAAAAACAATCTTAACATAATCACTAGTTAACACATGGTTGATGATATTACTAGGTTTACTAGCTTGTCCTGCGTTGCATATAATCAATGCGGTGCCTGTTAATTTATCGTCGAATTACAGCCTACTTCAACTTCGCCAAACAGGTGATGATTTCACAAAAGCACATTCACGAAAAAAAGCACAATCATTGCACCAATGTACCTAACCATAAACATCAATGCCTTTCTTAAAATCAATACACAGAAGTATATATTTTTAAACCTGCATATTTAGTTAAAAGAAATGCATATTAGCAGGCAATATTAACTTGGGAAATTGTGTCACATCTCTTGCATTCAGTGCAAGCAGAGTCATGGTATATGCAGCAGTTTGGGCCGCCTGGCTCGTTGCGAACTGTGTGAAGACCATTTATTCCTAACAAAAAACGTAATTAATTTTCCAGAATTTTACATAATTATGACATAACATTGAAGGTTGTGCAATGTAATAGCAATATTTAGACTTAGGATTGCCACCCGTTCGATAAAATATGGAGCGGTTCCGTATTTCACTCAAAGAATAAACATTTAGTTTACGGATTGATAGTTTCCGGATTTGACCATATTAATGACCTAAGGCTCATATTTCTGTGTGTTTATTATAATTAAGTCTATGATTTGATAGAGCAGTCTGAGCGGTGGTAGGTAGCAGCAGGCTCGTAAGCATTCATTCAAACAGCACATTACTGCGTTTGCCAGCAGCTCTTTGCAATGCTTGAAGCACAGCGCTGTTTATGACTTCAAGCCTATCAACTCCCGGGATTAGGCTGGCAATACTATAGTTCCTATAAGAACATCGAATTGTCAAAGGTATATGAAGTACAAAATGGTAGAGAGAAATAGTTGACGCATCATAATTCATATAATAACTACAACCTAAAACTTCTTACCTGGGAATATTGAAGACTCATGTTAAAAGGAACCACCAGCTTTCATATGTTCTCATGTTCTGAGCAAGGAACTTAAACGTTAGCTTTTTTTACATGGCACATATTGCACTTTTACTTTCTTCTCCAACACCTAGTTTTTGCATTATTTAAACCAAATTGAACATGTTCCATTATTTATTTGAGAATAAATAGATTTGATGTATTATATTAAGTTCAAATAAGTGTTCATTGTTCATTCAGTATTGTTGTAATTGTCAATACTAAATATATATATAAAAGTTGGTCGATTTATCGGTATCGGCTTTTTTTGGTCCTCCAATAAATCGGTATCGGAGTTGAAAAATCTTAAAATCGGTCGACCTCTACTGTCTTTCCTCAGAAGTGAAAGAGGAGAAAGACACAGACAAGAAGACGGGCCCGCCGGGATGACGGGAGTTGGCGGGAGTTACCACACACAGGGCTCTTACTTGAGCAGCTCCAGGATGGCGAGGACTATGTCGTTGACGTAGCAGAACCCAGAGGCCTCAGACTTCTTGGCGTGATGGAGTCCTCCGGCCCAGTTGACGGCGATGTCCGTCTGCTGTTTGTTCAGCTTCACTGCCCCCGCTACACACAGAGGGAGGAGGGAAGAGCGAGACAGTCAATATAGGAAGTGAGGGAGGTAGATAGGCAAGCGAAGTCAGTAACGCAGACGGAGAAAGAGACTAGACTTACCGACAGAGCCTCCCGTTGAAAGCTGACAGAACTCAAACAGGCCGTCAAACACTGGGCAGTCCTCTCCCACATTAACTGTTAGAGAGCAGCAAGGATAGAAGTCATTCATTTGAGATGTTTGATTGGCCCAATGCTCTTAACTGCTAGGCTACCTGCCTCACTCTATACAGTATAGTACAGTAGAGTAGAGCACAGTATAGCACATTATAGACATCTATGGTTTGGTCAAATAGATGTCAATGTTTGGGCTGGTTGGAGCCCCTTCTGCTGGCTATGCATCTCAATTCTCTACACTTTTTTCCTGAAGTGTGTACTTGTCCACTACACACACGGTGGTCCTCTGTAGCTCAGTTGGTAGAGCATGCAACTTTAAAATGGAAACCGCCTCAATGCCGCTGCCTGCAGGTTTGTTCCGATGCATAAAGCTGTAACCTTCATAACAGATGTGAGTGTGGAGTATAGACTAGACTCAGCTCAACATTAGCCCATATGAAAACATGACAAAAATAAGATATTACAAGGTATGCTAATCTATGGTTTCGGGCGTGAAATATCCCTTTTAAAAATGCACCCCGCCTGAGCAATGCCAGGGGAAAACCACTGTCTGCTACTCACATCTCTGCATCTGCTTGCTGTGTTCTGACATGTTGTCTGGCCGGATGGAACGCAGGAACTTGATGTAGTCGTCACTGTGGTACTTGGTCATCTCCTCTCCGTTGGCCTTGTGGGGTCTCTAGAGGTCAGAAGGATGCAATATGTATAAAAAAAATAAAATCCATTACCTCGTTGCTAAAACATTTGCCCGATTTCAGTTTAGATCAATATATTTTTCAATAACCAAACATATGGGTGGTCAGAAAACTTGTAGTCCACAACTATCCATTTAGACTTATTATAAAAGTTTAGAGGCCAGCTCAACTATACAGGATGTTACTTCAGACATGTGTTGAAAAGTCATGTTCCGTGTTGAAGAAAGAGTCCAGTCCTATCAGCGTCAGTTCTATATAACGTCGAAGTGATAAAAACACCCACATTCTGTACATCACCTTGGAAACAATGGAAGACGCAGCGTTACAAAGAGGAGCCGGGTCCCTTTGTGGAGTTAATTTACCCAGGTAATGTAATGTTACAGAATGGAGGTGTTTCTCCCGCTGATACAACAGTTGACAAATAAATCAATATGAAAGCACACATTTACCGATAGATCCATTTGAGGGGGGGTTGACATCCATTTTTAAAAAGTTAATTCATATTTGGGTTGTTAGAGACGCGACCCAGTCGTTTGTTCGATATTTACAGACGTGACCCAATCTTTGGTTCTTTAGGTGCCGCTGCCATGCTCAGTGTCAACGTTGTTATTATCCCTTGTTTGCGGCTAGCCAGCCAACCAGCTACGGCTACACAGGCAACCTCTGCTACCAGAAGAACAGGACAAAAAATACATGTCTCTGCAAAAACAAATAAATGCTAGCTACGTTCCCCCCCCCCCCTCGTTGGACCTGCATCTAATTTCAGTTCGTGTGGTTGTCGGTTTAGCTTTCTGTACCTTTGTAGCAAGTACTGCCTGCATTTGTATGCACATACTGCATCATGATTGCATGATGTCCCGATAGCTTTTCCAACTGTCACGTTATCTGGCTGTAAATGGCCAATTTAGAATGCCATTTTCAAATCTAATTTTATTTGTCACATACACATGGTTAGCAGATGTTATTAATGCGAGTGTAGCGAAACGCTTGTGCTTCTAGTTCCGACAATGCAGTAATAACCAACGAGTAATCTAACCTAACAACTTCACAACATTTTAGCCAATCTGAAACGATTATTCAACAGTGCTGTTGAATACATGTATTTATACCATAAATATCAAACTAATCTAGCGAAGAAAAAAATTATATCTAAGCCCACTGTGGCTGTGGTACTCACGTATATCTCCATCTTCCTGTACAGTCCATAGTTGAGCAGCAGGTTGTGGGTCATACGGATCCTGTGGGGTTTCATGGGATGACCCTGACCATAGTAATAGTTACCCACGTCACCTGGGGAAAAGAAAGAAACACAAGAGTTTTAGACAAACTAGTGAAACAACAAACCATATGTCCTTCCCTTAACCCAGATGTAGGGTAGCTCTGGGCTTTACATTTTAGCAGACATTTACATTTAAGTCATTTAGCAGACGCTCTTATCCAGAGCGACTTACAAATTGGTGCATTCACCATATATCCAGTGGAACAGCCACTTTACAATAGTGCATCTAAATCTTTTTTTTGGGGGGGGGGGGGGGGGGGGGGGGGTTAGAAGGATTACTTTATCCTATCCTAGGTATTCCTTAAAGAGGTGGGGTTTCAGGTGTCTCCGGAAGGTGGTGATTGACTCCGCTGACCTGGCGTCGTGAGGGAGTTTGTTCCACCATTGGGGTGCCAGAGCAGCGAACAGTTTTGACTGGGCTGAGCGGGAAGACCCTCTTATCCAGAACGATTTACAGGAGCAATTAGGATTACGTGCCTTGCTCAAGGAAACATCGGCATATTTGTCATCTAGTTGGTTCTGGGATTCGAACCAGCGACCATCCGGTTACTGGCCCAATGCTCTTAACTGCTAGGCTTCCTGCCGCTTTGAGCGCGGGGTAGCACTATCGGGCATACAGCCTGGTAACTGCACAGCACGAAACAACTGATCTATAATAGTTTTAATGACGAATCAAATGATCAAACCTTTGCAAAGAGGTATAAATCTTCATAGTACAGACACAGCGCATTACTTACTCAACACCAAAGTTGACTATCAGACACCGCTAGCTACGTTTAACTGACAACCCCACTTTACTAGTCAAATGTAAATAAATATCAAGAGGTTGTTCGTGATTCAAGGATACTTATTAAAAATACTAACCATCTAACGTTAGCTAGTTTTGCATGCTAGTCAGTTGGTTATAAGCCTACTAACGTTAGTTAACTTAGCTAGCGAGCTAACGTTAACTAGCCAAGTTGCCACAAATGAGTATGCTAAACTTCCTAGTTAGCTGGATATTGGCAATTCATCTGATTGCAACATTACAAAAACGACTCTCAGGTTGCTTTGGCTAGCTAACTAAAGTCTTCTTCCTAACCAGGTAACTAGCAAGCTAGCTAATGATAGTAAGCTACCCACTCGGTAGCTAGCTAGCTGCTAACTCTCCTACTGCACTTCTCTCAAGAGGGGACATAGGCCTTTCGACCACCGAATCCTTGCCGATACAACAAATAATACTCCGGAAACCAATGAGCTACATAACATCAAATTTTACCATCATAATAATAGCAAACTTTCTTCTTTGTTCCTCCTGCAGACGACAGCGCCATTTTACTCAACAATTAGCACCGCACAGTTCTTTGTGCCCACGCCGGGTAATTTTTCACTATCGTCTCGTCCAATCACCGAAGTCTGCTCTGCTCGAAGGCGTTGTTGCGAAGGATGCGCTCTCTCTGTTTGCATGGTGCGCCCAAAGATGTTCTACTCGTCTATCTGTGGTGCACCGGTCTTGTGGTGTCAATTATGTGCTGCTAACATACCCCCCCCACCCCTCAAGTGTACATTGAATAAATAAACCCTCATATACATTCCTCATATTGCTGTGTGATGAACGCCAACGTTGCCACCTACACTGCAACACTAATGATCTCGCACATAATCGGCACATTCCTGTATATTGATCTTGCACAATAATAGTTTTTCTCATTGAGCTGGATACTGAAGTACACAGGCAAAAATATGATGAAAAGGATGATGATGATAGCCTACTATAGTAACGAGCTTTCATACATAATTTTTTAATAGTTCAGCTTTTAGCCACCAGATGGTTCCATTGTACTACAACAAGTAATCTGCTCCGTGTTACATGTGTGTTACTTATCAAAATCTGCTCACAGAGCTTTTGGCTATAGGCCTACCATCTCTGGCACTATACCAGCATACCTGTTGTCTGCCCTGCCCTTCTTAAAGGGGAACTTCAGTATGAGTGCTGAAATCATCATTACTGTAACATCCAGGAACGGTTCCAAGCATAAGGTGGTCGCCTACCTGGATAAATAAAGGTTCAATTTTAAAAAAAATATTACCCTGACACTGAGTTTAATCCACTGATCATTATCTGAACACTTGACTGGCATAAACATATAGAATCTGTTATATATTTAGCTATGTGCAAAATGTTCCACTCGTAAAAAAGAAACGTGTACAATTTCTCGTTGTTTACCAACCATTACAGTATTTAGAATTTTGTACATTTTAAAAATATTTAAAAAAATATTTTTAATAATTAAGACCTTTCAAATCTCTCATTTAACTGTAATTGAATTACTTGAATCTTATAGTATCAAATCCACCTCAAGCATTAATTTGTTTAAAGTGCGGGATGACAAACACAAGTCTAGTTATCCTTTGTTAGAATAACCCAGGGGTGTCAAACTCATTCCACGGAGGGCCTAGTGTCTGCAGGTTTTTGGTTTATCCTTTCAATAAAGCCCTAGACAACCAGGTGTGGGGAGTTCCTAACTAATTAGTGATGTTAATTCATCAATCAAGTATAAGGGAAGAGCGAAAACCCGCAGACACTCGGCCCCCCGTGGAATGAGTTTGACACCTGTGGAATAACCCTTATACAAGTATGTGGATACCTTCTCGTCGAACATCTCATTCCAAAATCATGGCCATTCATTAATATTGCTGCTATAACAGCCTCCACTCTTCTGTGAAGCCATTCCACTAGATGTTGGAACATTGCTGCGGGGGACTTGCTTCCATTCAGTCATAAGAGCATTAGTGAGGCCGGGCACTGACGTTGGGCGATTAGGCTTGGCTCGTAGTCGGCGTTCCAGTTCATTCCAAAGGAGTTCGATGGGGTTGTGGTCAGGAAAGGGCCTTTCCCAAACTGAGTTGGAAGCACAGAATCATCAAGAATGTCATTGTATGCTGTAGCGTTAAGATTGTCCTTCACTGGAACTAAGAGGCTTGAACCATGAAAAACAGCCCCAGACCATTAGTCCTCCTCCATCAAACTTCTCAGTTGGCACTGTGCATTGGGGCAGGTAGCGTTCTCTTGGCATTCGCCAAACCCAGATTCGTCTGACGGACTGGCGGATACTGAAGCGTGATTCATCACTCCAGAGAACATGTTTCCACTGCTCCAGAGTCCAATGGCGGTGAGCTTTACACCGCTCCAGCCGACGCTTGGCATTGCGCATGGTGATCTTATCCTCGTGTGCGGCTGCTGGAAACCCATTTCATGAAGCTCCCGACGAACAGTTCTTGTGCTGATGTTGCTTCCAGAAGCAGTTTGGAACTCGGTAGTGAGTGTTGCAACAGAGGACAGACGATTTTTACGAGCAACGCGATTCAGCACTTGGCGGTCCCGTTCTGTAAGCTTGTGTGGTCTACCACTTTGCGGCTGAGCCGTTATTGCTCCTAGAGGTTTCCACTTCACAATAACAGCACTTACAGTTGACCGGGGCAGCTCTAGCAGGGCAGAAATGTGAAGAACTGTTGTTGGAAAGTGGCATCCTATGACGGTGCCACGTTGTAAGAAACTGAGCTCTTCAGTGAGCCCATTTGACTTCCAATGTTTGTCTATGGAGATTGCATGGCTGTGTGCTCAATCTTGTACACTGGTCAGCAAAGGGAGTGGCTGAAATAGCCAAATCCACTAATTTGAAGGGTTGTCCACATACATTTTTATATATAGTGTACCTAACGACCTCATTCACAGTAGTAAGCTACCTAAACAGTAGTAAGCTACCTAACGACCTCATTCACAGTAGTAAGCTACCTAACGACCTCATTCACAGTAGTAAGCTACCTAAACAGTAGTAAGCTACCTAACGACCTCATTCACAGTAGTAAGCTACCTAAACAGTAGTAAGCTACCTAACGACCTCATTCACAGTAGTAAGCTACCTAAACAGTAGTAAGCTACCTAACGACCTCATTCACAGTAGTAAGCTACCTAAACAGTAGTAAGCTACCTAACGACCTCATTCACAGTAGTAAGCTACCTAACGACCTCATTCACAGTAGTAAGCTACCTAACGACCTCATTCACAGTAGTAAGCTACCTAACGACCTCATTCACAGTAGTAAGCTACCTAAACAGTAGTAAGCTACCTAACGACCTCATTCACAGTAGTAAGCTACCTAAACAGTAGTAAGCTACCTAACGACCTCAATCACGTATTCACATATTGTCCGTTCAATGATTAGATTAACATGCGTTGTGACTTCAACAAACGCCTCTGCAATCTGTGACAAATGCCTGAAGCATACCAATGTGGAGCTATATCCGTGTTTGAATAATTAATCGTTGTTTGAAGGCTGTGAGGACTAACATGAACTCTGCTCTGAACTCATCATGTCACCATGTGAACTAGGTCAGTGGGCCCGTATCCCATATGGCACCCTATTCCCCATGTCCAAAGTAGTGCCCTACATAGGGAATAGGGTGTCACTTGGGACATCCCCTGACTCTACAACCAACCCTGATCAGGATCAACGATTTATAGCTCAATTTGAATTGAATTAACTTTATTGAGGTAAAATAAACAATGTTGAGAAGCTATTTCTTAAATGGGCTTAAATGTTAAAGATTTGAGGAAGTACAGTATATAAGCCCTAAGTAATGACTTCTTGAGAGTTGCTGTCCCTACAGGCGCTACAGAGGTCCCAGGGATAATGTGGGTGCAAGCAAGGGTCAGGTCATTGGCTGTCGTCCAATTCTCTACCCATCTCCAGAAGTATGCACTTGTTCTGTTCACTACATCTTAGAAATCTAAAAAAAACATTGGATTGATGGAGGCGTGGGCTAGTGGGAGTTTTCCACACTGTTTTTTACAGTCCGCAGTAGTCTTTCCACTCCGTCAGCGCTTACCGATACTTAGTAGCCGTTGTCCAAAATGATGACAAATTAGGTATGGTCCACTCGTTGTCACAGTTGTGAATATCTATGTATGATATGGTTGTAGGGACACACACACACCAGTGGTTTTACTACTATGTGTGATTGATGACACGTGTAATTTGGTCAGGTTTTTGCTAGAATGCGAGGTTCTCTCTGCTGTAGACTATGACAAGTCTGAAACACACCAATGTGTTCTTATAAGAATCACATTCTTAACTTATTGATTATTAGAAATATAAAGCACCTTGTAGCTAGAAGAACGTTTCTGTACCACTAGAAAACAGGTGTGTTGTTTACCCCAGCCAACACACTACTACTAATCACCATTCCCACCTAAAAAATAACCATCTCCATACAAATAGGGTATTGGTAACCAACATTTATTTACCATTGTCAACTTTACAATAAAACCATAACATCTGTCAACATTAGCCTAATAAAGAACAGTATCCGTCCCAATGTATTTAGAGACATGAAAGTAGAGTCAGACTTACACACACCAGACAGATCAACAACTCTGCTTCCTTTTAAAACGGCAACACTGAACATAGCAAACTCAAGAGACCCCCCCCCCCCTTTAAGATAAAAATCTAAAGTTGCTTCTTATGTTTCTTCTTTCAAAACAAACAAAACACAGCTTCTCTGAATCTTTAAAATGGTTCTCTAAAAGGTACACCACAAAATACTTCAAATTTAGGGTTAAAATATATGAATGTACAAAGTTGGCAAGTCTTTTTTTTCCTTCAATTTCTGATCTCTTCTTCTTGTTTTTTTTTTAATTAATAGTCATTTCATGTGGTGGTTGGGTTGGTGTCCTGTCCTATCCAGTTCATTCCTACATGTGGACGCATCATTTTTTTTGAGTCGGGTGTTTTGGGGAAAAGACAGGTCAACTCGACTCCCATCCATAACTGTGTCTTCCAACTTTGTTGTCCAATAAATCCCATTGTTCCATAGCAACCAGCACATAATACTACCAGGTTGACCCTGTCTCGCCGTAACCAGGGAAGTGAACTAGTGAATCTAGTCTGTCATCTTGTTACAATGACAAAAGTGACACAATGGAGTCTCACATAAATGTGTATATATTTACATATACATATATCCATACATATGTATACATATACACATATATAGAAATATATATTTATAACTATTTTCTCTCTCTCTCTTGAAAAACAGTCCACACAAGTCCTTTGTTGTCGGTAAAGATACAATCACTCTGCATTCTGTTGGGAGGGGGCCTCTGCCGCGGGGGTCGAGCTGGTCTCCTCTGTTGGTTTGGTGGGCTCTGGTGCAGGTGCAGCAGCCTCCTTCACCTCCTCCTCCTCCTTAGGTTCCTCCTCTGCTTTAGCCTGCACCTCCTCGGCCTTAGGGGCTTCTGCAGCAGCCGCCACAACCTCCTCCTTCCCCTCCTCTGCTTTCTTCTCCTCCGTAGACACAGCAGCGCCGTTCTCTGCAGGTTTCTCCTCAGCGGAAGCGGCCGCCTCCTCCTTCTTGGTCTTCTTCAGTTTCAGGCCCTTGAAGTTGAAAGATTTCTTCAGGAAGAAATTCTTCTTCTTCTTGGAGACACCCTTGGCAGCGGCCTCACCTTCTGGTTTGGCGGCCTCACCATCGGCGGCGGGCGCTGGCTCGATGGCGTCCCCTCCGGCACCTGCTTCAGGCTCCTTGGCGTCGGCAGAACCATTTGGAGTGGCAGTGTCTGTGGCGTCACCATTGGACTTGACATGGCCATTCTCCTAGAGAAGGGAAAGATTAAGGAACCAAATAAGACATATGGCTAAAAAAAATGCAATTCAATCAATAAAGAAAATGCAATTTACATGAGAAGTTTACACTGTAACAAAAACATTTTTAGATTTATAGCGATGTTTCATCAAAACGTCGTGCTCATTAACAAACCAGTGTGTTGCATCAAAAGGCGACGCCTTGTAGTGCAACCAGAAAACGACAGGCGGCGACAGTGACACGCAGACCGAGCATGTGGTCCATAGCTCTCCCACTAGACACCACACAGACGGAGCCATCTCTTTCAACAAAGACTTGAACCAATCGATGAAAGAAAAAAAATTGTAGTAATACTGCCAATGAACCCGATGATCAATTAACAAAATACTGGTTATACTGTGTAATTTTGTGAGGTGAAAATAATATTGTATGTCGACTGTGTATGTTTATCTATAAAATAACGTTTACAGTCACTGATCGAGACATGTCTAGACTCGCCGGTTTCCGAGGGGGCTGCATAAATTAAATTGACAACTGCCGAAACCCTCCTTTTCAATCCATAATTCACCAATTGGCTCTCATATCTTATGCATGAGGGGTAGCTTGCCTACGTGCACCCATGCCTTTCTAAACCCCCCCTCGTGGCATTTGATATGGAACTTGTATCAAATACACGGACTTGGAACGGGAACGCATACGAGTTCGCTATTACGGCTAGCTAAAACCTCGATTAGCTAGCCAATTTACCTGTGGTCTCTGTTCTCGTTCCAAAACCCGAATAGCTAATTAGCTATCTAATTTGTTTTTTGTTTTTTTTCCCCAAAAAAATATCTTCAAACAGCAGATCGTGGCATTAGCAGCAAACCCGTTTGGATTTGATCCTCCCGCGTCTGAATGAAGTGTCCGTAGTTATCATCACTGGACACCATGTTAGTCTAGCAAGCCAACCAACTGTGCACTTATCACTCTGACTGAACCAAGGTGCACATTTATCCCCCCCCAAAACAAATCTGAACAGACAAACCTCACCTTCAAATTAATTGCAACCTAATAATAAAAACAGAACATCGTTTCTAAGATACGTTTAGTTAGTTCGGTGAAGGGTGTGTCGTGTGGTCCAGGGATGAGAGAGCGTTTACATACCTGTCCATTAGTTTTGACGGTGGCGACATCGGCAGCATTCGCCTCCACAGCTACCCCTCCCTTGGACGCTTGGGAACCCATCGTTATTCGGTGTTTTTCAAAGAGAATTAAAGCAAAAAGTTGTCTCAATTTAATCCAGCTCCCGGGCAGTGGTAATGGATCCAATAGCAAAATTAGATATTTTGTGGGGGGGTCCTTGCTAGTTTCCTTGGTGTTTTCTCCAGAGTTGAACCTCTCACTCCCGTAGTAACATACCCACTAGATTCGACACTGGTTGAACGCGTAGCATGAAGATAGACCAAGATACCACCCACGGGCGTGGTCACACGACCATATCCAATCAACAGCAGTTTAGGAGTTTTCTCCGCCCTTTTCAGAAGACCCCCAACATTCTGGTCTCCACTAGTTACCACAGCCACAAAGTCATGATTATGGCTAAACCACAGCCTATTTCTTTCATTTCTCTTCATAGAATCTGATTTTAAACCTAACCCTGACATTAACCCTAACCACACTGCTAACGTTATTCCTAACCTTAAATTAAGACCTAAAGCTATTTTTTGTTTTGATAAATGTTTTAAATTAAGAAATAGACAATTTTGACTTTGTGTGTTTGTGGTAAATAGTGACAACCAACATAACATTCTCTCTCCCTCATCATATTCCGCAATTGGACAGGCTTGAGCTACTGAATGGCGATAATTGTTCACGTTTGAAAGTTTAACTCGATAATACTAACCATTTTAACCATGATACCAGTTTAAAGTGTTGTGTAGAATAGTGGCAAAGTAAGTTTTAGTCGCGTACATTTCTTTGTGAACTAGTCTAACGACTAGTTCACAAAGTCGTTCGATCTATTCGGGCAAAGTGGCAAGACGTTAACACGTCTTGCCACTTTGCCCGAATAGATCGAACGACTTGACTATCGTGACATCTCACGAGGTTTGTCTGTTATCCTGACAACAACAAGCACATATCACCACAACAACGTGTTTGACGTGACCATCACGCACATTCCAACCGTTTATCCACACAAACATACACTCTACCGCTGTTTAGACAACGTATATATTCAGCCCATATATCCATGCTGTGCTCAAGACTTCCACTTCCAATCACCTTTTAAAGATCGCATGATTAATGCACATGTTTTACGAATAGCACTGAATTCATTGTAGCGCTGATGTCACGGGGTATACAATGGAAAACACAACCATATCAATATCTATTACCTGATTAACATTGACCTGTGTAATCCATCAGACACATGCCTGCCTGATGTGGTGGCCTATGGGGTACCTGATTCAAACCCTGCTCCTGGTCGCCTCACCTATAGACGGTAGGCTATGTTACATTATGACACCATTTTTTCACGCAAGACTCATTCTAATGAGAGAATAAGAAGAGCAGAGAGGTAGCTTGGACTCCCCCCTCCCTCTCCTTTCTCTCCATGACATAAAGTCTCCACTGTCTGGCTGTAGAATGAGTGGCATGCCAAGTCACCTACTGCAAAATGAGTAATTTCTCACATCTATTTCTGAGAATGGGCTGAGCCAGGCAGAAACACCATCAGGGGTTAAATAATGATAGCTGGAGCGCTGCATGTGTGTCAGGTGAGGTCGGAGAGGAGGAGAAGACGAGGAGAAGGAAAACTCTTGATTTCCATTAGTAACTAGTAATAACTACCTGTAATATTGGAAATTAAACTGTAACTGCAGATGTCTCTCTGTTCCTGTACCTTGTGTAGCTCGATTCTCTGCGGGGGTGTTTTGTGTGGTGGTGGTGGTGATGATGGTGATGAAGAGGATTGGCATCACGGGACATAATATTGTCATCACTGTGTCAGGCCCAGTCTTTTTATGTGTGTGTTTTTGTGTATGTGAAAGGGCATCTTTGTCATGGGACCACAGTGTATGTCAGGGGGTGGAAGGCACAGAAATGCAATCCTCCACAGATAAGCATACATTACATTATATTACACACACACAGAGATTTGGAGAAAGACAGAAAGAGAGAGAGAGCAATCAGCTGTTTGTCTGTTTGTGTCAGGAACAGAGTGTGTTGGAATCCAGGGAGAGGGGGGAGAGAGGGGAGGGAGATAGGGAGAGAGAGACAAAGAGGAGGGAGATGGAGAGAAAGACAGAGACAGAGAGGAGGGAGATGGAGAGAAAGAGAGAGAGAGAGAGGGAGGGAGAGAGAGAGAGAGATGGAGAGGAGGGAGATGGAGAGAAAGAGAGAGAGATGGAGAGAGATGGAAAAGTGTGGTAGAGGAGAAGAAGATAGAAAGATGGGGGATGAGAGAGATATATAAAGAAAGAGGGAAGTGAAAAGGGTGAGAAGAAAAATAGGTACATGAGGGAAGAGAAGAGAGGTACACGAGGGAAGAGAAGAGAGAGAGAGATATGAGGGAAGAGAAGAGAGAGCGATATGAGGGAAGATAAGAAAAATATGAGGGAGGAGAAGAGAGACAGAGATGAGGGCTAGAGAAGAGAGATGTGGGAAGAGAGAGAGAGAGATATGAGGGAAGAGAAGAGAGAGATGTGAGGGAAGAGAAGAGAGAGAGATATGAGGGAAGAGAAGAGAGAGAGATATGAGGGAAGAGAAGAGAGAGAGATATGAGGGAAGAGAAGAGAGAGATGAGGGAAGAGAAGAGAGAGATGTGAGAGAAGAGAGAGAGATGTGAGGGAAGAGAAGAGAGAGAGATATGAGGGAAGAGAAGAAAAATATGAGGGAGGAGAAGAGAGACAGAGATGAGGGCTAGAGAAGAGAGAGAGAGATGAGGGAAGAGAAGAGAGAGAGATGAGGGAAGAAAGAGAGATATAAGGGAAGAGAAAGAGAGAGAGATATGAGGGAAGAGAAAGAGAGAGAGATATGAGGGAAGAGAAGAGAGAGAGAGAGAGAGAGATGAGGGAATAAAGAGAGAGATGAGGGAAGAGAAGAGAGAGAGAGATGAGGGAAGAGAAGAGAGAGAGAGATATGAGGGAAGAAAGAGAGAAATGAGGGAAGAGAAAAGAGAGATGAGAAAAGAGAGATGATGTGTGATAGCTGGGGAGGAGGGGGGGCTTATTCAAATGTTGACATTGGTGGCCAGTTGAGGATAAGGGTAAGAGGTTAGGTTAGAACAGGAAAGGGGTGAAGGGTTAGGTTAGAACAGGACAGAGTGAAGGGTTAGGTTAGAACAGGACTGGTGTGAAGGGTTAGGTTAGAACAGGACAGAGTGACGGGTTAGATCAGGACAGTGAAGGATTAGGTTAGAACAGGACAGGGTGAAGGGTTAGGTTAGAACAGGACTGGGGTGAAGAGTTAGGTTAGAACAGGACTGGGGTGAAGGGTTAGGTTAGAACAGGACAGAGTGAAGGGTTAGGTTAGAACAGGACTGGGGTGAAGGGTTAGGTTAGAACAGGACAGAGTGAAGGGTTAGGTTAGAACAGGACTGGGGTGAAGAGTTAGGTTAGAACAGGACTGGGGTGAAGGGTTAGGTTAGAACAGGACAGAGTGAAGGGTTAGGTTAGAACAGGACTGGGGTGAAGAGTTAGGTTAGAACAGGACTGGGGTGAAGGGTTAGGTTAGAACAGGACAGAGTGAAGGGTTAGGTTAGAACAGGACTGGGGTGAAGAGTTAGGTTAGAACAGGACTGGGGTGAAGGGTTAGGTTAGAACAGGACTGGGGTGAAGAGTTAGGTTAGAACAGGACTGGGGTGAAGGGTTAGGTTAGAACAGGACTGGGGTGAAGGGTTAGGTTAGAACAGGACTGGGGTGAAGAGTTAGGTTAGAACAGGACTGGGGTGAAGGGTTAGGTTAGAACAGGACTGGGGTAAAGGGTTAGGTTAGAACAGGACAGGGGTGAAGGGTTAGGTTAGAACAGGACTGAGGTGAAGAGTTAGGTTAGAACAGGACTGGGGTGAAGGGTTAGGTTAGAACAGGACAGGGGTGAAGGGTTAGGTTAGAACAGGACAGGGGTGAAGGGTTAGGTTAGAACAGGACAGGGGTGAAGGGTTAGGTTAGAACAGGACAGGGTGAAGGGTTAGGTTAGAACAGGACCGGGGTGAAGGGTTAGATCAGGACAGTGAAGGGTTAGGTTAGAACAGGACTGGGGTGAAGGGTTAGGTTAGAACAGGACAGAGTGAAGGGTTAGGTTAGAACAGGACAGGGGTGAAGGGTTAGGTTAGAACAGGACTGGGGTGAAGGGTTAGGTTAGAACAGGACAGAGTGAAGGGTTAGGTTAGAACAGGACAGGGGTGAAGGGTTAGGTTAGAACAGGACAGGGGTGAAGGGTTAGGTTAGAACAGGACAGGGGTGAAGGGTTAGGTTAGAACAGGACAGAGTGAAGGGTTAGGTTAGAACAGGACAGAGTGACGGGTTAGAACAGGACAGGGGTGAAGAGTTAGGTTAGAACAGGACAGGGTGAAGGGTTAGGTTAGAACAGGACTGGGGTGAAGGGTTAGGTTAGAACAGGACTGGGGTGAAGGGTTAGGTTAGAACAGGACAGAGTGACGGGTTAGAACAGGACTGGGGTGAAGGGTTAGGTTAGAACAGGACAGGGTGAAGGGTTAGGTTAGAACAGGACTGGGGTGAAGGGTTAGGTTAGAACAGGACAGAGTGACGGGTTAGAACAGGACTGGGGTGAAGGGTTAGGTTAGAACAGGACAGGGTGAAGGGTTAGGTTAGAACAGGACAGGGGTGAAGGTTTAGGTTAGAACAGGACAGGGGTGAAGGGTTAGGTTAGAACAGGACTGGGGTGAAGGGTTAGGTTAGAACAGGACAGAGTGAAGGGTTAGAACAGGACAGGGGTGAAGGGTTAGATTAGAACAGGACTGGGGTGAAGGGTTAGGTTAGAACAGGACTGGGGTGAAGGGTTAGGTTAGAACAGGACTGGGGTGAAGGGTTAGGTTAGAACAGGACAGGGTGAAGGGTTAGGTTAGAACAGGACTGGTGTGAAGGGTTAGGTTAGAACAGGACAGGGGTGAAGGTTTAGGTTAGAACAGGACAGGGGTGAAGGGTTAGGTTAGAACAGGACTGGGGTGAAGGGTTAGGTTAGAACAGGACTGGGGTGAAGGGTTAGGTTAGAACAGGACAGAGTGAAGGGTTAGAACAGGACAGGGGTGAAGGGTTAGATTAGAACAGGACTGGGGTGAAGGGTTAGGTTAGAACAGGACTGGGGTGAAGGGTTAGGTTAGAACAGGACTGGGGTGAAGGGTTAGGTTAGAACTGGACAGGGGTGAAGGTGGGTTGGATGCAGAGGAGGGAGAGCAAGGCTGACCTTTCACCCTTTGTCATGCGAGTAGAGATTGTCTAAGGCTCCATATTCCTGCTAGTTCATAGTGTCCGTTAGCTCTGTGGTTGTGGTATCAGACATACATGGGTTTGAAACGCTGTCAAAGGGTTGTCTGTACACTCTGTCTGACGACACCTCCTGAATTTAATTCCGCTGCCTTCTCAATCGCTACATACATTCAGTTTGAAACAGACATTTTAGAAATTGATTGAGTCCAGCCAGTGACGATAAAAGCCAATGACGGCTCTGTTCCCCGGTTCTGTCCCAACACATCAGTATCTGGCAGTGAAGGTTGGTGAGTGGAGGACGGCTCATGATAATGACTGGGACGGAGTGAATGGAATGGCATCAGACACCTGGAAACTATGTGCTTGGTGTACTGTGTTTGATACCATACCACTTATTCCACTCCAGCCATTACCACGAACCCATCCTTCTCAAATAAGGTGCCACTGACCTCTTGGGGTATCTGGGACCAATCAAAACGGTCAGAAGGTGTTCACATTCTACGAGACGACAGGGAGGAAAGCAAATGCAGCCTCAGATGGAGAAGAAACGCTAGTGGGCGTGGCCGTTTGGCCAGAGTCTCGTGGACGGGTGGACAGGAAACGCTAGTCGGCCTGGCCGTTTGGCCAGAGCCTCGTGGACGGGTGGACAGGAAACGCCAGTCAGCCTGGCCGTTTGGCCAGAGCCTCGTGGACGGGTGGACAGGAAACGCTAGTCGGCCTGGCCGTTTGGCCAGAGCCTCGTGGACGGGTGGACAGGAAACGCTAGTCGGCCTGGCCGTTTGGCCAGAGCCTCGTGGACGGGTGGACAGGAAACGCTAGTCGGCCTGGCCGTTTGGCCAGAGCCTCGTGGGCGGGTGGACAGGAAACGCTAGTCGGCCTGGCCGTTTGGCCAGAGCCTCGTGGACGGGTGGACAGGAAACGCCAGTCAGCCTGGCCGTTTGGCCAGAGCCTCGTGGGCGGGTGGACAGGAAACGCTAGTCGGCCTGGCCGTTTGGCCAGAGCCTCGTGGGCGGGTGGTCAGGAAACGCTAGTCGGCCTGGCCGTTTGGCCAGAGCCTCGTGGACGGGTGGACAGGAAACGCTAGTCGGCCTGGCCGTTTGGCCAGAGCCTCGTGGGCGGGTGGTCAGGCTACTGCACCATCCCCTCTCTAAATATTTCACCCATTTCAAAGTACTGCAGGGTTTATACCTCTCTACTTTTAACCATCTATGTATTCCACCCCCAGAATGTGGGGTTTCTCTCTCTCCTTCCTTCAACCATATCCTTCTCCCCCCCTCTCTCCTGGAGTTAATGACTCTGTGTGTCTGTTTGTGTGTGTGTGTGTGTGTGTGTGTGTGTGTGTCATGCCTGAACACAGTGAGAGTTATCTGCAGTAATACCCTACGGATGGGGATCACAAGTTAGGAGGAGGGAGGGAGAGGGAGATAGGGAGGGAGATGGGGAGGGAGATGGGGAGAGGGGGGAGGAAGCGAGGGAGAGGGGGAGGGAGAGGGAGGTGAGGGAGCGGGGGAAGGAAGGAGAGGGAGAGGAAGGGTGGTAAGGGAGATGGAGGGAGAGGGGGAGGGAGAAGGAGGTGAGGAAGGAAGGAGAGGGAGAGGGGGAGGAAGGGTGGTAAGGGAGATGGGGGAGGGAGAAGGAGGGAGGGATTGGCAGGCGAAAGAAGGGGTAGCAAGGGGGAGAGAGGAAGGAAAAAGACAGTAGATAAGGAGCCTTGGGAAGGTGGTATGGAAAGGGAGAAATGTAGTTTTGTTTTGTTTCCAAACCTGTAAAAATCAACCTAAACTTAAGACAAATGCCACGTAAACACCACTAAATACTCTTGAGTATTATGGTTGTTTTTTGTTGAGCAAAAATGGAGTAACATTTTCAATGATAATCTTCTGAATCCCATCAACATGGGCCCCTTTCATATTGGCCACTAATTAGAAGCTATGCATCCTCTAACAGTAACTCCTCTGAGTCAATAACAAACATATGGCCTAATTTCATGGTCTCTGAGTCAATTACAGACATATGGCCTAGTTTCATGGTCTCTGAGACAATTACAGACATATGGCCTAGCTTCATGGTCTCTGAGTCAATTACAGACATATGGCCTAGCTTCATGGTCTCTGAGACAATAACAAACATATGGCCTAGCTTCATGGTCTCTGAGTCAATTACAGACATATGGCCTAGTTTCATGGTCTCTGAGACAATTACAAACATATGGCCTAGCTTCATGGTCTCTGAGTCAATAACAAACATATGGCCTAGTTTCATGGTCTCTGAGTCAATAACAGACATATGGCCTAGCTTCATGGTCTCTGAGACAATTACAGACATATGGCCTAGCTTCATGGTCTCTGAGACAATAACAAACGCATGGCCTAGCTTCATGGTCTCTGAGACAATAACAAACATATGGCCTAGTTTCATGGTCTCTGAGACAATAACAAACGCATGGCCTACCTTCATGGTCTCTGAGACAATAACAAACATATGGCCTAGCGTCATGGTCTCTGAGACAATAACAAACATATGGCCTAGCTTCATGGTCTCTGAGACAATAACAAACACATGGCCTAGTTTCATGGTCTCTGAGTCAATTACAAACATATGGCCTAGTTTCATGGTCTCTGAGTCAATTACAAACATATGGCCTAGCGTCATGGTCTCTGAGACAATAACAAACATATGGCCTAGCGTCATGGTCTCTGAGACAATAACAAACATATGGCCTAGCTTCATGGTCTTTGAGACAATAACAAACATATGGCCTAGTTTCATGGTCTCTGAGTCAATTACAAACATATGGCCTAGCGTCATGGTCTCTGAGACAATAACAAACATATGGCCTAGCTTCATGGTCTCTGAGACAATAACAAACATATGGCCTAGCGTCATGGTCTCTCAGTCAATAACAAACATATGGCCTAGCTTCATGGTCTCTGAGTCAAAAACAAACATATGGCCTAGTTTCATGGTCTCTGAGACAATAACAAACATATGGCCTAGTTTCATGGTCTCTGAGTCCATAACAAACATATGGCCTAGCTTCATGGTGTCTGAGTCAATAACAAACATATGGCCTAGCTTCATGGTCTCTGAGACAATAACAGACATATGGCCTAGCTTCATGGTCTCTGAGACAAAAACAGACATATGGCCTAGTTTCATGGTCTCTGAGACAATAACAAACGCATGGCCTAGTTTCATGGTCTCTGAGACAATAACAAACGCATGGCCTAGCTTCATGGTCTCTGAGACAATAACAAACATATGGCCTAGTTTCATGTTCTCTGAGACAATTACAGACATATGGCCTAGCTTCATGGTCTCTGAGACAATTACAGACATATGGCCTAGTTTCATGGTCTCTGAGACAATAACAAACATATGGCCTAGCTTCATGGTCTCTGAGACAATTACAGACTTAAACCTGTTGAGGATGGGGGCGCTGTTGTGACTATTTATGCTAATCGTGTAATTTTTGAAACGGCTTCCCACAAAATCCTTGATCGTACAATATGCATATTGTTTTCTATCCAATAATAATAATAGTCTATAGTTTCTATAGGAGTTGAAATTTTGTCTCTAAGTGGAACAGAGCCCATTCTACAGCAATTTCCCTGACATGGAGTCAGATTTCAGAAATTTTGGCCCCTGATCTGGAGTCAGTTAAAAGGACACTGTTATTGCTATGAGTATACGGACACTGCTTACGTCTTCCCCTGGATGCCTTTACGTGATGACGATTTGAATGGGGTCGATTGCGCGTTCACAGGCACTACAAATTAAAAAACCCTGAGGCTAGTCACTCTTTTCTTGCTGCGTCATGCGCCTAGAGGACACCAACCCGCACCTGTTCCAAGCATTAGTGGAGGGAGTAATATTACTCGGGTCATGTTTCTACTCGTTATAGAAGTTAAAAACATCATAAGGTAGTTAATTTAAAGCGTTTTATAGCAATTTATATCCGTTTAGTGCGATTTTGGTACATTTATTTCTGAAACGCTGTGAATTGCTGGGCACGCTTCCAGTTCATCCCGAACGCAGTTGGCATTTCCACATGGCAAGAGGACAGCTTTCCACCAAAAGATGATTACTCCCAAGAAAGGATCCTTTGCCCAAGATACTGATGGAAGAACAGCTCAAAGTAGGACATTTTTATTATGATAAATCGTGTTTCTGTCGAAAAATGTTAGTGGCTTAGGACGCCATGTTTTTTGACGTAGCTTCGCTTGGCGCAAACTGTATTGAAAAGTAAGGATAAATTTAAAAATGTAATTCCGCGATTGTGTTAAGAATTAAATTGTCTATCAATCCCTGTCCACCCTATATTTTTTAGTCACGTTTATGAGTATTTATGTATAAGAGTAGATCACTGTCTAAGTGGCGCACGGACATTTTCTCACCAGCTTGGCTACATTTCACATTGTCTAACCATGATTTTGGTGGCTAAATATAATTATTTTCGATCAAACTCTATATGGATTGTGTAATATGATGTTACAGGAGTGTCATCTGAAGAATTCTGAGAAGGTTAGTGAAAAAATTAATACATTTTGGCAATGTTGACTTTTATCGCTCACTTTGGCTAGAATCAATGCTGGGCTGCTATGTGCTATGTGCTATGCTAATATAACGATTTATTGTGTTTTCGCTGTAAGACACTTAGAAAATCTGAAATATTGTCTGTATTCACAGGATCTGTGTCTTTCGATTAGTGTATGCTGTGTATTTTTACGAAATGTTTGATGATTAGTAGTTAGGTAAACACGTTGCTCATTGTAATTATTCTAGTCCATTTGTGACGGTGGGTGCAATTGTAACCTATGCCATCTACCTGAAATATGCACTTTTTTCTAACAAAACCTATCCCATACCATAAATATGTTATCAGACTGTCATCTGATGAGTTTTTTTCTTGGTTAGGGGCTATAAATATCTTAGTTTAGCCGAATTGGTGATAGCTACTGGTGTTGGTGGACAAATAAAAGATGGTGGATTATGCTAATGTGTTTTTAGGTAATAGATGTACATCTTTACATATTGTGTCTTCCCTGTAAAACATTTTAAAAATCGGACATGTTGGCTGGATTCACAAGATCTGTGTCTTTCATTAGCTGTATTGGACTTTAATGTGTGAAAGTTAAATATTTAAAAAAAATATATTTTTTGAATTTCGCGGCTCTGCCTTTTCAGTGGGGGGGGGGGGGGGGGGGGGAGTGCCGCTAGCGGCACCCTCATCCTAGACAGGATATGGCCTAGCTTCATGGTCTCTGAGACAATAACAAACATATGGCCTAGTTTCATGGTCTCTGAGTCAATAACAAACATATGGCCTAGCTTCATGGTCTCTGAGTCAATAACAAACATATGGCCTAGTTTCATGGTCTCTGAGTCAATAACAAACATATGGCCTAGTTTTATGGTCTCTGAGTCAATAACAAACATATGGCCTAGTTTCATGGTCTCTGAGTCAATAACAAACATATGGCCTAGCTTCATGGTCTCTGAGACAATAACAAACATATGGCCTAGCTTCATGGTCTCTGAGACAATAACAAACATATGGCCTAGTTTCATGGTCTCTGAGACAATAACAAACATATGGCCTAGCTTCATGGTCTCTGAGTCAATAACAAACATATGGCCTAGCTTCATGGTCTCTGAGACAATAACAAACATATGGCCTAGCTTCATGGTCTCTGAGTCAATAACAAACATATGGCCTAGCTTCATGGTCTCTGAGAAAATAACAAACATATTGTCATGATCGTTTGAATGATTGGACCAAGGCGCAGCACGTGTAGAATTCCACATGTTTAATAAATAAGAAACTCACCAAACAAAACGTGACGTTCTGGGCTGCTCACAGGCAGCTACACAAAAACAAGATCCCACAAACAACAGTTGGGAAATGGCTGCCTAAATATGATCCACCCAATCAGAGACAACGATAGACAGCTGCCTCTGATTGGGAACCATACCAGGCCAACATAGAAAACGGAAAACTAGAATACCCACACTAATCACACCCTGACCAAACCAAATAGAGAATTAAAAAGGTTCTCTTAGGTCAGGGCGTGACACATATGGCCTAGCTTCATGGTCTCTGAGACAATTACAGACATATGGCCTAGCTTCATGGTCTCTGAGACAATTACAGACATATGGCCTAGCGTCATGGTCTCTGAGACAATTACAGACATATGGCCTAGCGTCATGGTCTCTGAGACAATTACAGACATATGGCCTAGCGTCATGGTCTCTGAGACAATTACAGACATATGGCCTAGCGTCATGGTCTCTGAGACAATTACAGACATATGGCCTACCATCATGGTCTCTGAGACAATTACAGACATATGGCCTAGCTTCATGTTCTCTGAGACAATAACAAACGTTTGGCCTAGCTTCATGGTCTCTGAGTCCATAACAAACATATGGCCTAGCTTCATGGTCTCTGAGACAATTACAGACATATGGCCTAGCTTCATGGTCTCTGAGTCAATAACAAACATATGGCCTAGCTTCATGGTCTCTGAGTCAATAACAAACATATGGCCTAGTTTTGTGGTCTCTGAGACAATTACAGACATATGGCCTAGCTTCATGGTCTCTGAGTCAATAACAAACATATGGCCTAGCTTCATGGTCTCTGAGTCAATAACAAACATATGGCCTAGTTTTGTGGTCTCTGAGATAACAGATGTCACTCACCAGACAAATACACATCAGAAGGAAAATAATTATGACTTTAGCTCTGAGCGCTGGCGGGATCAAGCTTGGGGTCAAGCCCAGGGTCAAGAGGTCAGAGCAAAGGCTCACATGTTGAACAGCACAGTGGGGGTGTCGGGGATGAATAGTTGTGTGTTTCTCCACCAAAGGTTAAGGCTAGAATTTGGTGAGGGTAATCTTGACATCTATAAACTCATCATAATCATAGGCATATAAACACCTGCTCGTTGAATATTTCATTCCAAAATCATGGGCATTAATATGGAGTTGGTCCACCCTTTGCTGCTGTAACAGACTCCACTCTTCTGGGAAGGCTTTCCACTAGATGTTGGAACATTGCTGTGGGGGACTTGCTTCCATTCAGCCACAAGAGCATTAGTGAGGTCAGGCGCTGATGTTGGGAGATTAGGCCTGGCTCGCATTTGGCCTTCCAATTCATCCCAACCATTTCTGTATGGACCTCGCTTTGTGCACGGGTACGTTGTCACGGTGAATCAGGCCTTCCCCAAACTGTTGCCACAAAGTTGGAAGCACAGAATCATCTAGAATGTGATTGTATGTGTAGCGTTAAGATTGTCCCTCACTGGAACTAAGGGTCCTAGCTTGAACCATGAAAAAGACCATTATCCCTCCTCTGTCAAACTTTCACAGTTGGCACTATGCATTTGCACAGGTAGCGTTTTCCTAGCATCCGCCAAAACCCAGATTCGCCCATCGGACTGCCAGATGGTGAAAGCGTGATTCATCAGTCCAGAGAATGCGTTTCCACTGCTCCAGAGTCCAATGGCGGCGAGCTTTACACCACTCCAGCCGACGCTTGTCATTGGCTTGTGTGCGGCTGCTCGGCCATGGTAACCATATCAAAGGGTCTGAATACTTATGTAAATAAGGTATTTTTGTTTTTAGTTGTAAAACATACGAAAAGAATTCTAAAAACCTGTTTTCGCTTTGTCATTATGGGTTATTGTTTGTAGATTGATGAGGATTTACATTTTTTATTTATTTAATCCATTTAGAATACAGCTGTAACGTAATAAAACGTGGAAAAAGTCAAAGGGGTCTGAATACTTTCCTAATGCGCCGTATAGTGTATCTATTCCTAAGCGGTAGTTTGAGCCAGACAGGAAGTGGGGGAGATTGGGATCCATCTCCAATAATGCACCACAGAAGTATTAGAGCTAATTTTATGCTTCCTTTTTTTCTGTAGTAACATAACTGGAAACCACCTCAATGCCCAGAGTTCCCTGCTCCATACGTCTTACAGGGCAGGTCTGTTCCCTGTCGCTCTGTCTCTCTAGCAGAACAGAGGGCTTTCTGTGTGGGGGGGTGGGGGGGGAGGGGGGGGGGGGTGTTTTCCACAGTGAATACAGAGTAGATTACACACATCAGTATAATGCTAATCCCTTCCAGTAAGCAAACCATGTGTTTGATTTATTTATAAAAAAATAAAAAAAATCTATCTTTCTCGTTCTCTCATTTGTCGAATCTCAGGAAATTCCTCGGAGAGAGGTCAGTGTGTGAGTGAGTGTGTGTATGTGTTTGAGTGTGTATTCGTGTGTGTGTGTGTGTGTGTGTGTGCGTGTGTGTGTGTGTGTGTGTGTGTGTGTGTGCACGGCATAAAAGCGCATGTTATTTGTGGCTTTATGTTAAATTCAATCTAACTACATATAACTTTACTGTGGTTGTGGATCAAGATCTTGTCAGATAACTGCGGCATCACACACACACGCACACACGCACACGCACGCACACACACACACACACACACGCACGCACGCACGCACGCACGCACACACACGCACGCACGCACGCACGCACACACGCACACACACGCCATTCTCTGTCTAGATAACAAGCCACACACTGCTACCCGTTAAGTCTTATCACTGAAAACATGGCTTGTGTCTATCAGTAATGAGCTAATGAGACAAATGGTTTGTTTACCACAGGGGATATGTCCCAAAAAATGCCACCCTAGTCCCTGTACATTGCCCTACTTTTCACCAGGGAATATAGGGCTCCATGTAGGGAAAAGGGTGTCATTTGTGAAGTAACCAGGGAGAGAAAAACAGATTGTCAGAGCAGGTAAGGTAAGGCTATTCTCTATGGACTATGTTTCTCCACGTCACTTCAATTAACAAACTGTGTGTTTTTATGTGTGTGTGTGTGTGTGTGTGTGTGTGTGTGTGTGTGTGTGTGTGTGTGTGTGTGTGTGTGTGTGTGTGTGTGTGTGTGTGTGTGTGTGTGTGTGTGTGTGTGTGTGTGTGTGTGTGTGCGCGTACGGGCGCATGCATGTTGGCGTCACTCCTGACGGAGTTGATGAAAAGAACAGAGAAATAGAGAGAGAGAGAGAGAGAGAGAGAGAGAGAGAGAGAGAGATAGATACTTTGACTTTTTGTCTTACTTTAATCAGACATCTTCATTATACTAAACCCCCTCCTCTTGCCACCACAACCTCAACAGGTGTAGAACTTACCGTGAAATGCTTACTTACAAGCCATTAACCAATTAATCAATCAATCAAATGTATTTATATAAAGCCCTTTTTACATCAGCAGATGTCACAAAGTGCTGTACAGAAACCCAGCCTAAAACACCAAACAGCAAGCAATGCAGATGTAGAAGCACGGTGGCACATCGGCTACAGAGATTACACATTCATCCAGAACAGCTGGTGCTCTCATGCATTATTCAGTGTTGCTTGCCATGAAACAAGCATAGAAGGCATTTAGATCGTCTGGTAAGCTAGCCTTTAACTCAGTGCGGATGTTGCATGCAATCCATGGCTTCTGCACTTATGTGGTATCCACCTCAATGCCATCGGATGAATCCTGGAACATATTCCAGTCTGTGCTAGTAAAACAGTCCTGCAGCTTAGCCTCCTGCGTCATCAGACCACTTCCATATTGCGCGTGTTACTGGTACTTCCTGCTTGAATTTTTTGCTAGTAAGCAGGAATCAGGAGGATAGAATTATGGTCAGATTTGCCAAATGGTAGGCAAGGGAGAGCTTTGTGGTCTAGAGTTTTTTTTCTCCTGTGGTTGCACATGTAACATGCTCTGGTGTGTGGCGTAAAGGTGGTCTAGAGTTTTTTTTTCTCCTGTGGTTGCACATGTAACATGCTCTGGTAGAAATGAGGTAAAACAGATTTTAAGTTTCGCATCACATCACAAAACTGTGTGTGAGTGAGAGTGAGAGTGAGAATGAAGGGGCATAAACATCAGCACCACAGGTAACTTCCGCAAAGTTGGGAACGATCTGAGAGAGAAGGCAAGAAGGGCCTTCTATGACATCAAAAGGATCATAACTATAACGACACAAGGCGAGACCCAGATACAGACACGGGAGGCAGATGGTTTGAGCTCTGCTATTTATTATAGTCCAAGGAGTAGGCAAAATGCAGGTCGGGGACAGGCAAGAGTTCATAACCAGGTCAGAGTCCAAAGCGGTACAGGGTGGCAGGCTCGAGGTCAGGGGCAGGCAGAATGGTCAGGCAGGCGGGCACAGAGTCAGGACAGGCAAGGGTCAGAACCATGAGGACGAGAAAAACAGAGACTGAGAAAAACAGGAGCTACGAGAAAAACACTGGTTGACTTTGCACACAAGACAAACTGGCACAGACAGAAAACACAGGTATAAATACACAGGGGATAAGATGGGTGACACCTGGAGGGGGGGTGGAGATAAGGACAGGTGAAACAGATCAGGGTGTGACTGAGACCAGTTGTCGACTCCAGGTAGTGGGGTTGGTTGAGACCAGTTGACGACTCCAGGTAGTGGGGTTGGTTGAGACCAGTTGTCGACTCCAGGTAGTGGGGTTGGTTGAGACCAGTTATCGACTCCAGGTAGTGGGGTTGGTTGAGACCAGTTGTCGACTCCAGGTAGTGGGGTTGGTTGAGACCAGTTGACGACTCCAGGTAGTGGGGTTGGTTGAGACCAGTTGTCGACTCCAGGTAGTGGGGTTGGTTGAGACGAGGCATCTTAAGGTTGTTTGGGGATGGAATCCGATAGACAGGCTGGCCGACGACCCAATAAGGGTGCAGAACACCTTCCATAACCGAGACGAGAACTAAGGACCCCGGTTGGAGACCATGTCCACCGGGAGTCCATGAATCCAGGGACGTGCTGCACCATGAGCTGGGCCATTTCTTTGGCAGAGGGTAGTTTGGGGAGGGGAATGAAATGGGCAGCCTTGGAGAACCGTCCACTACCGTCAGAATGGTGTTGCCATCAGATGGAGGGAGCCCAGTGACGAAGTCCAGGGAAATATGGGACCAGGGATGATGAGGGACAGGTAGTGGCTGAAGGAGACCAGACGGAGCTTGCCGCTGAGTCTTATTCTGAGCACAAACAGTGCATGCTACGACGAAGACAGAGGCGTCAGGATCCATTGTGGCCCACCAGAAACGTTGTCGGATGAAGGCCAGGGTTCACTACTCTGGACGGTTCTGACCTAGAATATGTGGACAACTACAAATACCTAGGTGTCTGGTTAGACTGTAAACTCTCCTTCCAGACTCACATTAAGCATCTCCAATCCAAAATTACATCCAGAATCGCCTTCCTTTTTCGCAACAAAGCCTCCTTCACTCACGCTGCCAAATATACCCTCGTAAAACTGACTATCCTACCGATCCTTGACTTCGGCGATGTCATTTACAAAATAGCCCCCAACACTCTACTCAGCAAACTGGATGTAGTCTATCACAGTGCCATCCGTTTTGTCACCAAAGCCCCATATACTACCCACCACTGCGACCTGTATGCTCTCGCTGACTGGCCCTTGCTCATATTCGTTACCAAACCCACTGGCTCCAGGTCATCTACAAGTCTTTGCTAGGTAAAGGCCCGCCTTATCTCAGCTCACTGGTCACCATAGCAACACCCACCCGTAGCACGTGCTCAAGCAAGTATATCTCACTGGTCATCCCCAAAGCCAACACTTCCTTTGGCCGCCTTTCCTTCCAGTTCTCTGCTGCCAATCACTGGAATGAATTGCAAAAATCACTGAAGCTGGAGTCTTATATATCCCTCTCTAACTTTAAGCATCAGCTGTCAGAGCAGCTTACCGATCACTGTACCTGTACACAGCCAACCTGTAAATAGTACACCCAACTACCTCATCCCCATAGTATTACTTACCCTCTTGCTCTTTTGCACCCCAGTATCTCTACCTGCACATCATCATCTGCACATCTATCACTCGTGTTAACTTCTTGCGACTATAGGGGGTGCTGTTTTCTCATTAGCATAATTAGAATTACAGATTAAACGGCTTCCTACTCAATTCTTGCTCGTACAATATGCATATTATTACTATTATTGGATAGAAAACATTCTCTAGTTTCTATAGCCGTTGGAATTTTGTCTCTGAGTGAAACAGAACTCAATCTACAGCACTTTTCATGATAGGGAGTCAGATTTCAAACATTTTGGCCACTGATCTGGAGTCAGTTTAAAGCTCACTGTAAATGCTATGGAGAAACAGACACGGCTTACGTCTCCCCCTGGATGTCAGTGCGTGATGACGCTTTGAATGGTGTCGATTGCGCAATCAGTTTCTCTATAAGACACCAAATAGCGGAAGTAGCTTCCCTTTGCTGCCTGCGCCTTGCGCGAAGGACATCGGACTCGCCTCCTTCCAAGGTTAGTTTAGCCAGTAATATTTCTCCGGTCATGTTTTTACCCGTTATAGGTGTTAACAGCATCATAAGGTAGTTAATTTGAACCGTTGTATAGCAATTTATATCCTTTTAGTGCGATTTTGAGGCATTGCTTTGTTGTGCACTTTGACGCGCTGGGCACATTTCGGGGTCCCGGTCGTACGTTAGTGGGCATTTCGACGGACAAGTGGACATCTTTCGACCAAAAGAAGATTAGACCCAATAAAGGATTCTTTGCCCAAGATTCTGATGGAAGAACAGCTCACAGTAAGAACAATTTATGATGATAAATCGTGTTTCTGTCGAAAAATGTTAACCTGTTGAGGATGGGGGCGCTGTTGTCACTATTTATGCTAATCGTGTAATTTTTGAAACGGCTTCCCACAAACTTCTTGATCGTACAATATGCATATTATTATTATTATTGGATAGAAAACAGTCTATAGTTTCCATAGGAGTTGAAATTTTGTCTCTAAGTGGAACAGAAGTCATTCTACAGCAATTTCCCTGACATGGAGTCAGATTTCAGAAATTTTGGCCCCTGATCTGGAGTCAGTTAAAAGGCCGCAGTTATTGCTATAGTATACGGACACTGCTTACGTCTTCCCCTGGATGCCTTTACGTGATGACGATTTGAATGGGGTCGATTGCGCGTTCACAGGCACTACAAATTAAAAAACCCT
Organism: Salvelinus fontinalis; assembly: GCF_029448725.1. NCBI lineage: Eukaryota > Metazoa > Chordata > Actinopteri > Salmoniformes > Salmonidae > Salvelinus > Salvelinus fontinalis. The sequence continues at coordinate 38,412,558 of NC_074686.1, read as the reverse complement.
GTAGCTAGGAACTCTTTTCTTGCTGCGTAATGCGCCTGGAGGACATCGACCCGCACTTGTTCCAAGCATTAGTGGAGGGAGTAATATTACTCTGGTCATGTTTCTACTCGTTATGGGAGTTAAAAACATCATAAGGTAGTTAATTTAAAGCGTTTTATAGCAATTTATAACCGTTTAGTGCGATTTTGGGACATTTATTTCTGAAACGCTGTGAATTGCTGGGCACGCTTCCAGTTCATCCCGAACGCAGTTGGCATTTCCACATGGCAAGAGGACAGCTTTCCACCAAAAGACGATTAGACCCAAGAAAGGATCCTTTGCCCAAGATACTGATGGAAGAACAGCTCAAAGTAGGACATTTTTATTATGATAAATCGTGTTTCTGTCGAAAAATGTTAGTGGCTTAGGACGCCATGTTTTTTGACGTAGCTTCGCTTGGCGCAAACTGTATTGAAAAGTAAGGATAATTTAAAAAATTTAATTCCGCGATTGTATTAAGAATTAAATTGTCTATCAATCCCTGTCCACCCTATATTTTTTAGTCACGTTTATGAGTATTTATGTATAAGAGTAGATCACTGTCTAATATGGCGCACGGACATTTTCTCACCAGCTGGGCTACATTTCACATTGTCTAACCATGATTTTGGTGGCTAAATATAAACATTTTCGATCAAACTCTATATGGATTGTGTAATATGATGTTACAGGAGTGTCATCTGAAGAATTCTGAGAAGGTTAGTGAAAAAATTAATATATTTTGGCGATGTTGACGTTATCGCTCACTTTGGCTAGAATCAATGCTGGGCTGCTATGTGCTATGTGCTATGCTAATATAACGATTTATTGTGTTTTCGCTGTAAGACACTTAGAAAATCTGAAATATTGTCTGTATTCACAGGATCTGTGTCTTTCGATTAGTGTATGCTGTGTATTTTTACGAAATGTTTGATGATTAGTAAGTAGGTAAACACGTTGCTCTATGTAGTTATTCTAGTCCATTTGTGACGGTGGGTGCAATTGTAACCTATGCCATCTACCTGAAATATGCACTTTTTTCTAACAAAACCTATCCCATACCATAAATATGTTATCAGACTGTCATCTGATGAGTTTTTTTCTTGGTTAGGGGCTATAAATATCTTAGTTTAGCCGAATTGGTGATAGCTACTGGTGTTGGTGGACAAATAAAAGATGGTGGATTATGCTAATGTGTTTTTAGGTAATAGATGTACATCTTTACATATTGTGTCTTCCCTGTAAAACATTTTAAAAATCGGACATGTTGGCTGGATTCACAAGATCTGTGTCTTTCATTAGCTGTATTGGACTTTAATGTGTGAAAGTTAACCTGTCTAGGATCAGCGTGGCGCTAGCGGCACACCCCCCCCCCCCCCCACTGAAAAACCAGTGCCGCGAAATTCAAAAAAAATATTTTTTTAAAATATTTAACTTTCACACATTAAAGTCCAATACAGCTAATGAAAGACACAGATCTTATGAATCCAGTCAACATTTCCGATTTTTAAAATGTTTTACAGGGAAGACACAATATGTAAAGATGTACATCTATTACCTAAAAACACATTAGCATATTCCACCATCTTTTATTTGTCCACCAACACCAGTAGCCATCACCAATTCGGCTAAACTAAGATATTTATAGCCCCTAACCAACAAAAAAACTCATTAGATGACAGTCTGATAACATATTTATGGTATGGGATAGGTTTTGTTAGAAAAAAGTGCATATTTCAGGTATATGGCATAGTTTACAATTGCACCCACCATCACAAATGGACTAGAATAATTACAATGAGCAACGTGTTTACCTAACTACTAATCATCAAACATTTCGTAAAAATACACAGCATACACGAATCGAAAGACACAGATCCTGTGAATACAGACAATATTTCAGATTTTCTAAGTGTCTTACAGCGAAAACACAATAAATCGTTATATTAGCGTAGCACATAGCACATAGCAGCCCAGCATTGATTCTAGCCAAAGTGAGCGATAAAAGTCAACATCGCCAAAAGATATTAATTTTTTCACTAACCTTCTCAGAATTCTTCCGATGACACTCCTGTAACATCACATTACAACATGCATATACAGTTTGATCGAAAATGTTTATATTTAGCCACCAAAATCATGGTTAGACAATGTGAAATGTAGACAAGCTGGTAAAGAAAACGTCCTTGCGCCACTTAGACAGTGATCTACTCTTATACATAAATACTCATAAACGTGACTAAAAAATATAGGGTGGACAGGGATTGATAGACAATTTAATTCTTAATACAATTGCGTTATTACATTTTTTAATTTATCCTTACTTTTCAATACAGTTTGCGCCAAGCGAAGCTACGTCAAAAAACATGGCGTCCTAAGCCACTAAAATGTTTCGACAGAAACACGATTTATCATAATAAAAATGTCCTACCTTGAGCTGTTCTTCCATCAGTATCTTGGGCAAAGGATCCTTTCTTGGGAGAAATCGTCTTTTGGTGGAAAGCTGTCCTCTTGCCATGTGGAAATGTCAACTACGTTCGGGATGAACTGAAAAGCGTTCCCAACTTTTCACATCGTTGCAAAAATAAATGTCCCAAAATCGCACTAAACGGATATAAATTGCTATAAAACGCTTTAAATTAACTACTTTGTGATGTTTGTAACTCCTATAACGAGTGAAAAGATGACCGGAGAAATATAACAGGCTAAACTAATGCTTGGAACAGGAGAGGGTCGGTGTCTTCCACGCGCGTTACGCAGCAAGAAAAGACTTGCTAGCTAAAGGTTTTTTTCATTTGTAGTGCCTGTGAACGAGCAATCGAGCCCGTTGGAATCGTCATCACGTAAAGGCATCCAGGGGAAGACGTAAGAAGTGTCCGTATAGTCATAGCAACGACAGTGCCCGTTTAAATGACTTCAGAAAAGTGGCCAACGTTTCTCAAATCTGACTCCATGTCAGGGAAATTGCTGTAGAATGGGCTCTGTTCCACTTAGAGACAAAATTTCAACTCCTATAGAAACTATAGACTGTTTTCTATCCAATAATAATAATAATATGCATATTGTACGATCAAGGATTTTGTGGGAAGCCGTTTAAAAAATTAGCCACATTAGCATAAATAGTCTAAACAGCGCCCCCATCCCCAACAGGTTAAATATTTAAAAAAAATATTTTTTTGGAATTTCGCGGCACTGGTTTTTCAGTGGGGGTGGGGGGGGAGTGCCGCTAGCGGCACCCTCATCCTAGACAGGTTAAACGCTTACGCCGCCATTTTGTTTTGTATAGCTTCGCTTGGCGCAACCTGTATTGAAAAGTAAGGATAATTTAAAAAATGCATATCAGCGATTGCATTAAGAACTAATTTGTCTTTCGATTCCTGTCAACCCTGTATTTTTTAGTCAAGTATATGATTAGCTATTGATTAAACTAGATCACTCAAAGATGGCGACCGACATTTCCAGGCTTTTTTTGCTACTATTTTCATTGTATAACCACGTTTTTTTATGGCTAAATATGCACATTTTCGAACAAACTGTATATGTATGTTGTAATATGATGTTACAGGAGTGTCATCTGAAGAATTCTGAGAAGGCCTAAGCAGTGTCTGTTTCTCCATAGCATTTACAGTGAGCTTTAAACTGACTCCAGATCAGTGGCCAAAATGTTTGAAATCTGACTCCCTATCATGAAAAGTGCTGTAGATTGAGTTCTGTTTCACTCAGAGACAAAATTCCAACGGCTATAGAAACTAGAGAGTGTTTTCTATCCAATAATAGTAATAATATGCATATTGTACGAGCAAGAATTGAGTAGGAAGCCGTTTAATCTGTAATGCTAATTATGCTAATGAGAAAACAGCACCCCCTATAGTCGCAAGAAGTTAAGCCCCGAGGAGGACGTCTCGGGGAAGGCTGAGCCACTTTAAGGCAATGAGAATAACAGAACGGGCTCCAACCCAGGATGGAATTTGTGGTCCAGCCCATGACTGGGTTGTGTTTTTGGAGCCAGGAAAATCCCAACACAACAGGAACATGAGGGGAATCGATGAGGGGAAGCTGTATTGACTCACTGTGATTTCCTGAAACCCCCAGATGAACAGGAACAGTACTGTGGGTATCTCCTTCAATGAAGCGGAAGTCCAGTGCTCTAGCGTCCATGGGAACAGAGAGGAGTTGATGGGGATACCTAATTCATAAACTAGGGTAGCATCCATAAAACTCTCAGTGTCAATGAGCACCCGGAGAGACTTAGACTGGTCTCCCAACAGCAGTACCACAAAAAAAGGAGTGTGGGTGATGGCTTACCAGAGTACTTGTTCCTACTAAAGAAATAGGTCTCTTAACAGGGCAGGCGGCTATATAATGTCCCGCAGCCCCACAGTAAAGACAACAGATGGAGCTCACCCTACGTGAACTTTCCCTAGGTGACAATCTAGCTCTGCCGAGTTGCATAGGCTCAGGAATAACCGTCTCACTCGTCACCAATGATTCTCGAGGGAACTTCGGCGCTTCTCAGAAATGCGCACTTCGGGGATTTCCGGATTCTACAACCACCTTTCTGGATTCTACAACCACCTAAAAGGAAGCGATTCCCAAACCTTCCATAACAAAGCCATCACCTACAGAGAGATTGATCTAGAAATGAGTCCTCTAAGCAAGCTGGTCCTGGGGCTCTGTTCACAAACAGAAACACAACCCACAGAGCCCCAGGACAGCAACACAATTAGACCCAACCAAATCATGACAAAACAAAAAGAGAATTACTTGACACTTTGGAAGAATCAACAAAATACAGAGTAAACTAGGATGCTCTTTGGCCCTAAACAGAGAGTACACAGTGACAGAATACCTGACCACTGTGACTGACCCAAAATTAAGGAAAGATTTGACTATGTACAGACTCAGTGAGCATAGCCTTACTATTGAGAAAGGTCGCCGTAGGCAGACATGGCTCTCAAGAGAAGACAGGCTATGTGCTCACTGCCCACAAAATGAGGTGGAAACTGAGCTGCACTTCCTAACCTCCTGATGTATAACCATATTAGAGACACACATCTCCCTCAGATTGGGTGAAATACCACAGTTCCATCACAACAGCAAGATTTGTGACCTGTTGCCACAAGAAAAGGTCAACGAGTGAAGAACAAACACCATTGTAAATACAACCCATATTTATGCTTATTTATTTTCCCTTTTGTACTTTAACTATTTGCACATCATTACAACACTGTATACAGAAATACTATGACATTTGAAATGTCTTTATTCTTTTGTAACTTCTGTGAGTGTAATGTTTACTGTTCATTTGTTATTGTTTATTTGACTTTTGTTTATTGTTTACTTCACTTGCTTTGGCAATGTAAACAAACATATGTTTCCCATGCCAATAAAGCCCCTTAAATTGAAATTGAAACTTAATTGAGAGAGAGGGGTTGTGGTTGGGGCAGCAAGACTTTGTGGTGGTGACAGACATGAGCCTCATGGAACCCAGTGACAGGAAGTGAAAGATAAACTACAAACAAACAATGAATTAAACAAACAATAAATAGACAATAAGCACCAGCAACAGAAGGCATTGTGAGGTGGCCAGCCTCAATGGGTCCTGAGCCACAATGGGTCCTGAGCCTCAATGCGTCCTGAGCCTCAATGTGTCCTGAGCCTCAATGGGTCCTGAGCCACAATGGGTCCTGAGCCTCAATGGGTCCTGAGCCTCAATGGGTCCTGGGCCACAATGGGTCCTGAGCCTCAATGGGTCCTGAGCCTCAATGGGTCCTGGGCCACAATGGGTCCTGAGCCACAATGGGTCCTGAGCCTCAATGGGTCCTGAGCCTCAATGGGTCCTGAGCCTCAATGGGTCCGGAGCCTCAATGGGTCCTGAGCCACAATGGGTCCTGAGCCTCAATGGGTCCTGAGCTTCAATGGGTCCTGAGCCACAATGGGTACTGAGCCACAATGGGTACTGAGCCACAATGGGTACTGAGCCACAATGGGTCCTGAGCCTCAATGGGTACTGAGCCTCAATGGGTCCTGAGCCTCAATGGGTCCTGAGCCACAATGGGTCCTGAGCCTCAATGGGTCCTGAGCCACAATGGGTCCTGAGCCTCAATGGGTCCTGAGCCTCAATGGGTCCTGAGCCTCAATGGGTCCTGAGCCACAATGGGTCCTGAGCCTCAATGGGTCTTGAGCCACAATGGGTCCTGGGCCACAATGGGTCCTGAGCCTCAATGGGTCCTGGGCCACAATGGGTCCTGAGCCTCAATGGGTCCTGAGCCTCAATGGGTCCTGGGCCACAATGGGTCCTGAGCCACAATGGGTCCTGAGCCTCAATGGGTCCTGAGCCTCAATGGGTCCTGAGCCACAATGGGTCCTGAGCCACAATGGGTCCTGGGCCACAATGGGTCCTGAGCCACAATGGGTCCTGGGCCACAATGGGTCCTGAGCCACAATGGGTCCTGGGCCACAATGGGTCCTGCCATGGGTCACATCTTAAGCTGTTTTACCGGTAGCCTAATTCTTCATTGTAATATTCCCCCTTGCTGTCCGCCCAGATCACCAGAACAATGACTTGAGCCTCAGCCCAGACTTAGAATGCATCCCAGATGGCACCCTATTCCCTATGTGGGGCCCATGGGGTCCTGGTCAAAGTAGTGCACTATATAGGGAATAGGGTGCCATTTGGGATGCAAGTCTCAGGCTGCCAAACAGGAGGAAGGGATCAAGTGGACACAGACCCACCATTAGGGAATCAGAGAGTAAACAGGTCAGACCAATAGGCTTTACAAAAATCCACCTTAAAGAGCTAACAAACCACAGAGTGTGTCTCTCTCTCTCTCTCACACACACACACACACACACACACACACACACACACACACACACACACACACACACACACACACACACACACACACACACACACACACACACGCACGCACACACACACACGCACGCACGCACACGCACGCACGCACGCACGTGCGCGCGCGCCTGGCACATACAGAGCATTGTAAATGGTGTCAGCACAAAACAAATCCCTTGTGACATATGAGCATGCCAATGACCTTATTACCATGACAACAGCTTTACTCAGGACAGAATCACGGGTAACAGTGACCCAATATTAGTCAATATAATACTGTGAATGTTTCATATAGGGCACACTGAAAGAATGTGTGAATGTGTGCGTGTGTGTTATGTTTGTCACCATGTTACCATGCAAACACAGATTTACAGTACCAGTCAAAAGTTTGGACACACGTACTCATTCAAGGGTTTGTCTTTATTTTACTATGTTCTACATTGTGAAGACATCAAAACTATGAAATAACACATGGAATCATGCAGTAACCAAAACAAAGTGTTAAACAAATCAAAAGATATTTTTTTATTTCAGATTCTTCAAAGTAGCCACCCTTTGCCTTGATGACGGTTTGCACACTCTTTGTTGAACACTTTGTTGGTTACTACATTACTCCATATGTGATATTTCATAGTATTGATGTCTTCACTATTATTCTACAATGTAGAAAATAGTCAAAATAGAGAAAAACCCTGGAGCGAGTATGTGTGTCCAAACTTTTGACTGGTACTGTATATTAAGGTGCCTTTTAGACTTCCTAAGATGGTTCTCACTTCCCCTCACAGTATCTGTTGTGTGTGTGTGTGTGTGTGTGTGTGTGTGTGTGTGTGTGTGTGTGTGTGTGTGTGTGTGTGTGTGTGTGTGTGTGTGTGTGTGTGTGTGTGTGTGTTCGCCCACGCGAGAACCCTAAAATAAACACTTCTTCTTTCAATCCTGTAAGAGCATTCAGCAGAGCCAAACACCCCTGCCTCCTAAACCCCGAGGAGGTGGCATATTCTCCTGCCGCCTTTAAAAACAGAAAATGAAAGAGGAAAATAGAGAGAGGGATTAATGGTGACTCAGAGAGGGACTGAGGGAAGGATGGTGAATCAGAGAGAGAGAGAGAGAGACAGAGAGAGAGAGAGAGAGACAGAGAGAGAGAGACAGACAGAGAGAGAGAGAGAGAGAGACAGAGAGACAGAGACAGAGAGAGAGAGAGAGAGAGAGAGAGAGAGAGAGAGAGAGAGAGAGAGAGAGAGAGAGGGGGGGGGGGGGGGGGGAGGGGGGGGGGGGGGGGGGGGGAGAGAGCGGGTGTGTAGAATAGTGATGAATGAATAGGCTGCTGATGGCACACTGACCCACTAATGCTGCAGCTGCACTGCCAGTGGGCCCACGCTGTCCTAGTGAAACACACCCACCCACCCACACACACACCACCACACACCCAACCACACCCAACCACACCACCCACCCACCCATCCACACTACCCACCCACACCACCACCACACCACACACCCACCCACATCACCACACAACCACCCACCCACCCACACCACCACACCACCACACACCCAACCACACCACCACACACCCCACACACCCAACCACACCACCACACACCCACCCACCCACACCACCACACCACCACACACCCACCCACCCACACCACCACACCACCACACACCCAACCACACCACCACACCACCCACACACCCACCCATATCACCACACACTCACCCAACCACACCACCACACACCCACCCAGCCACCCACCCACACCACCCACCCACACCACCCTTAGGTCTGACTCTCCTCTTATCCCCCCCCCCCCCCATCAGCTCTAATCTGCTTATCCATATTCTTATCGTTGATTCGAGATCTTTATCCTCCCTCTCTACTGTAGCCTAACAGGCATATTATGTAGAAATCATCGATTTAACAATTCCAGTAGTCAAAAAGGATGAGAGGTTTGCTGATGAAGTCCTCCAGTCAAGACAGATGTGTTTCTTCTCAGTGGATTGTTTTCATGTCTAAAAGGAAGCAGCCCAGATGTTACTCTAGGACACAGGAAGTAGCACACTGCACACAGGAAGCAGTCATAAGTAGCACCCCTGGTTTAAATTAGTCACAGTGCTATTTTTAGAACCTCCTACATGCATATTATTTATGTAGGGCTGAAGTGAAATGGAACGTGGCAGCATGTGATCCATGCTGAAACTGGGTTAGTGTAATCCTATGTAAGGACATTGTCTCTGTGGTGTGTAAAGATTACTAAAGTTCACCCTGGGTATCTGTTGTGAGCATCTATCATGAAAGGGGCACAGAGAGCATCCCTCCAGTACCTCTACTCTCTGCAGTGTAATGAAGTATCTGTCACACCTGCTAACGCTCCCCCCGTCTCTGGCGCTCAAGGTCGCCAGGCTTCCCATCATTACGCACACCTGTCACCCTCGTTACGCGCATCAGAGCTTCATTGGTCTCACCTGGACTCCATCACTTTATTGATTGCCTCTATATCTGTCTGTTCCTCAGTTTGTTCCCAGTGTCAGCATTAATGTTGTTTTGTTCCCCTTGTCCAGAACACTGTCCGTGTTTTGTTTCATGTCTGTTATTTATTAAATATTCACTCCCTGTACTTGCTTCTCATCTCCCAGCGTCTGTCCTCACAGTGTCTCAAAGTTAAGAGTTGGAGAGGGCTGAGAGACAATGTCAAGGAGCGACTGTATGGGTTGTCTACACTCAGAGTGTGTTTCTCTCCATCTCTACGCTGAGTGAAAGCTATGATCCCTTACTGGTGTCACTTGTTAAATCCACTTCAACAGTGTAGATGATAGGGGAGGAGATGGTTGAAGAAGGATTTTTAAGCCTTGAGACAATTGAGACATGGATTGTGTGTGTGACATTCAGGGAGTGAATGGGCAAGACAAAAACTTTAAGTGCCTTTGAACGGGGTACGGTAGTAGGTACCACCGGTTTGAGTGTATCAAGAACTGCAATGCTGCTGGGTTTTCCCACGCTCAACAGTTTCCTGTGTGTATCAACCATGGTCCACCACCCAAAGAACATCCAGCCAACTTGACACAACTGTGGGAAGCATTGGAGTCAACATGGGCCAGCATCCCTGTGAAACACTTTCAACACCCTGTAGAGTCCATGACCCGATGAATTGAGACTGTTCTGGAAGGGTGTCTCTTAGTTATCTTCCAATGGGAGAGACGGGTGTTATGTCATGTGACTGAATAGTAGCGACAGATTGGTAGCTGGGAGGCTGTCTGCGTCTGGAGCTATTTTAGGATAGGGCCTCAACATTGCCCCTTAAAACAATTCCTTGTTAAATGTCCCTTTTTAGATACAGTATCCACACCGAGACTTAACACAGACTCAGACCGAGACTCATTGAACTTTCTTGAACTTACATCTAGTACAAGGTACTAATGACTACGTAACCGACCATTAAACACAACCTCACTTCCAACAGTGTTTTAAAAGAGAGGACTAACTTCAAATACCGTCTTTTTTCTGTACGATTAGTTTGTGTTTACTTTGCAGCATGTCGATTCAGGTCCAAACCTTTGTTGACGTTGGGTCATTTGGTCGTTAACGCTCTTCACCTTCTAAATGGCTATCAATTAGCTTATAATGGCCCCTCTATCTCAGACAACGTTTAATAAGCAGAAGCTTCTATTGAACTATATGGCCAAAGCTATGGTTGTGTTTACGTATGATAACGGGAACGGGCTTCACAATGGATCAAAAAGCTGAGACCGAGAGAAACAGCTTCTATCTCAAAGGCCATCAGACTGCTAAAACAGCCATCACTAACTCACTCACTCACTCACTCACTCACTAAGTCAGAGAGGCTGCTGCCCACATTGAGACTGGATCCCTTTAATAAAATGAATCACTAGTCACTTTAATAATGTCTACGTATCTTACATTACTCATAACATATGTCTATACTGTATTTTATACCATCTACTGCATCTTGCCTATGCCGCTCGGCCATCGCTCATCTATATTTATATGTACATATTCTCATTCATCCCTTTAGATTTGTGTGTATTAGGTAGTTGTTGGGTAATTGCCCTGTTGGAAATAGAAGCACAAGCATTTCGCTACACTCGCATCTGCTAACCACGTGTATGTGACCAATAAAATGTAATTTGATGTGATCCTCTGATAACCTCATCGCTAAGACTACCCTCTAATCTATATAATGGTCTCTTTGCCATCCTTAAAAGCTGATTAGACCACAGCTAAATGTAAGAGACTGTTTGCTAAGGCAATATAGAACTTATTAGGTACGGTTTGTCCATGGTATGACACAGGGCTTTACACACACACACACACACACACACACACACACACACACACACACACACACACACACACACACACACACACACACACACACACACACACACACACACACACACACACACACACACACACACACACACACACACACACACACACACACACACACACACACACTTATTTCGTGAGGGGGGGGGGGGGGGGGGTAGGAAGAGATATTTCCCATTATCCTGGCATACAAGCCCTGTGGAATTGAGGTGTTACCTTTGACTGCATCTGTCAGCAGAGTTGTTCTCTGATAAATACAGGTTACGTTTACACCTCTCCTGGAATTAATGGCAGAGCTCTGCTAGGGCCTCGGGGGGTAGGATGGACTACAACCATGCTAGTTTACGTTGGGTTGGTATGGCTCTGCCAGGGATAGGATGGGTTGGGCTGTGGTGTACTACAGTGATCTGTGTTGTGCCACGGTGGAATAAAGTTTAAACCATGCTGGTTTACGTTGTGCTGGCTGGGTATAAACAGAGTCATATACAGTTTACATCACACTGTAACACCTGATTTGAGGAAACCGAATGCTTTGAACCATTTGAATAAAAAAAAAAAAAGGAATAATTTTAGTCTACTGTCCTGTCAATGTTTGAGTAAACACAACAAGTGTTCTTGTTAACCTTACTTGAATAAACTATGTAAATGTAACATAACATTATTGAGTGAAGCTAACTTAAATGAAGTTGTCGACTTTACTTAAATATATATGTTATTACGCTCGTCTGATGAAGAAGGAGTGGCCCAAAGCGCAGCGTGGTACGTGTTCATGATATTTATTTAAACTGAACACTGAAACAAAAATAACAACGAGACAAACAAATAGTTCTGTAAGGTAACTAAACTATACAGAAAACAACTACCCACAAACACAGGTGGGAAAAGGTTGCCTAAGTATGATTCCCAATCAGAGACAACGATAGACAGCTGCCTCTGATTGGGAACCACACCCGGCCAAACACAAAGAAAAAGAAAACATAGAAATAAAGAATCTAGAATGCCCACCCTAGTCACACTCTGGCCTAACCAAAATAGAGAATAAAAGCCTCTCTATGGCCAGGGCGTGACAAAACTATGTAAATGTAACATAACATTATTGAGTGAAGCTAACTTAAATTATGTTGTCGACTCTACTTAAATATACTATGTTATTATAACTTAACTCTTTAGAGTGAAGTTGACTTACATACAAATGAGTTAAGCTTACTTAAACATGAAAGGTGCAACTCAAATGGTTTAAGGCAGTGGTCACCAACCTTTTCTGAGTCAAAATGCCGAGATCTATGGCTCAGAATATATATATATTTTTTTAATTTTACATAAGCTTACGCAACACTAACCAATTAAAAATAGTTCTGTAGCAATGAGTTTTGTGCAGTAGGATACATTATCACTGCTTTTTGGCTAAGCTCAGTAAGCTATAGGCCCAATACATTATCACTGCATATTGGCTTTGCTTGAATTGCTCTGCCAATGTTGTTCTTCTGAGACCATTTAGAAATGATATCTTTTTTAAATTAGGTATATGATCACCCTGGTAATAGATCATGTGTTGTATTACAAGGCACAGCTGAGTGAGCAAAATAATAACTTTTTATTTTTTATTTTTACTGAACTGATGGCCTGAATCTGATGGTCAGTCTGAGGGGAGGGAGCAGCAGTGAGGCTGCCTCTCATCCGACTCACCGTCCCTCCTCTCTCCCTCCGCTGAGAAAAGGGGGAAAGTCTTCCAGCTGATGGTCAGTCTGAGGGGAGGGAGCAGCAGTGAGGCTGCCTGTCATCCGACTCACCGTCCCTCCTCTCTCCCTCCGCTGAGAAAAGGGGGAAAGTCTTCCAGCTGATGGTCAGTCTGAGGGGAGGGAGCTGCAGTGAGGCTGCCTGTCATCCGACTCACCGTCCCTCCTCTCTCCCTCCGCTGAGAAAAGGGGGAAAGTCTTCCAGCTGATGGTCAGTCTGAGGGGAGGGAGCAGCAGTGAGGCTGCATGTCATCCGACTCACCGTCCCTCCTCTCTCCCTGCGCTGAGAAAAGGGGGACAGTCTTCCAGCTGATGGTCAGTCTGAGGGGAGGGAGCAGCAGTGAGGCTGCCTCTCATCCGACTCACCGTCCCTCCTCTCTCCCTGCGCTGAGAAAAGGGGGACAGTCTTCCAGCTGATGGTCAGTCTGAGGGGAGGGAGCAGCAGTGAGGCTGCCTCTCATCCGACTCACCGTCCCTCCTCTCTCCCTGCGCTGAGAAAAGGGGGACAGTCTTCCAGCTGATGGTCAGTCTGAGGGGAGGGAGCAGCAGTGAGGCTGCCTCTCATCCGACTCACCGTCCCTCCTCTCTCCCTGCGCTGAGAAAAGGGGGACAGTCTTCCAGCTGATGGTCAGTCTGAGGGGAGGGAGCAGCAGTGAGGCTGCCTCTCATCCGACTCACCGTCCCTCCTCTCTCCCTGCGCTGAGAAAAGGGGGACAGTCTTCCAGCTGATGGTCAGTCTGAGGGGAGGGAGCAGCAGTGAGGCTGCCTCTCATCCGACTCACCGTCCCTCCTCTCTCCCTGCGCTGAGAAAAGGGGGACAGTCTTCCAGCTGATGGCGAAACTCAAGTCGCACCGCATTATTTCTGCCTCATGTTGATTCTCCTATGACCAGAGAAAAATAAATATTCCTTGATATAAAAAAAAGACACAAGCCTCTTATAATAACAACACAAGTTTATGGAAAAACTTTGCAAAACTATTCATTACAGCTGCAGTGCTGGTTGTAGCGTGAGTGGAAGTAGGAAGAATGTGAATTTTATGTGTTGAACAAAGTGTTGACAGTTCTGTATAACAACTTCAACATGAATTTACTCATATAAACAGCAGCTCTTTGCTGCATTCGAGTCTCTCTCCAGTCATGGTTTTAAACGTTTTGAACTCTCATTGTATCAACTTTGCTGCATTCGAGTCTCTCTCCAGTCATGGTTTTAAACGTTTTGAACTCTCATTGTATCAACTTTGCTGCATTCGAGTCTCTCTCCAGTCATGGTTTTAAACGTTTTGAACTCTCATTGTATCAACTTTGCTGCATTCGAGGCTTCTTTTTAACAGTCCAATAAAAACTGGGCAAAAAACGTTGAGCTGAGCTACAGTATATGATTGGCCAGTGATAGACTTATAGGTGCACTTGATTTGTTCTCTGGGCCTGCCAGGTGGGCGGAGTTCTACCTTCAGACACATTACATGGTTCAAAATGGGAACACTCTGCCTTCCCGGCTCTAGGGCTGCTGAATCAAGTGCATCTACCGACAACAGCACAAAACAAACCCCCAAAAAATCAAGAAAGAAAATAGGAAAGCAAGTCTTAATCGTTGATTTTTTTACAGAAAATGTTTTGTTATCGACTATGAATGCCTTGGAGATCAGCTGGTTTAAGGAAACCGAATGCACTAATCCTCTGGAAAACTCAACACGCTTTAAACCAATTACGTTGTGGCAACTCAATATACAGTACTTACATCAATCACGGTCTTAATTAAATAAAACTGTTTATTAGGAAACAATATATCTAAACGTGAATAATATCAATGTATTGTGTTCAGTAAAAAATAAGAACATTTCAAATTAGAGAGTAGCGAGTAAAGGTTAACATTTAAAGAAAGCCCAGTTTATTGTAGTAGCACCAGTGTCACGTTCCTGACCTATTTCTGTTAGTTTGTTGTATGTGTTAGTTGGTCAGGACGTGAGTTTGGGTGGGCATTCTATGTTTTCTGTTTCTATGTTGGTTTATGGGTTGCCTGGTATGGCTCTTAATTAGAGGCAGGTGTTTGGCGTTCCTCTAATTAAGAGTCATATTTAGGTAGGTTGTTTCACACTGTTCGTTGTGGGTGGTTGTCTCCTGTGTCTGTGTCTGTCGCACCATACGGGACTGTTCGGTTTGTTTTGTTCATCGTCATTTTTATGTGTAGGCTATTTTCCCCTGTTCGTGCATTCTTCGTGTTTATGTGAGTTCGTCATCCAGGTCTGTCTACACCGTTTGTTGTTTTGTTAGTTTATTAGTCAAGTTCGTGTTTTCGTGTTTTCTTTAATAAATCATGTCTTCAAACTCCGCTGCATTTTGGTTCAATCCCTGCTCCTCCTCTTCGGATGAAGAGGAGGAGGAAAACCGTAACAGAACCACCCACCGATCCAGAACCAAGCGGCATGAAGTCGAGCAGTGGCCTGCTACACAGGAATCATGGATTTGGGAGGAAGTATTGGAGGGTAAAGGACACTGGGCTCACATTGGGGAATATCGCCGCGCTCGTGAGGAGATGGAGGCAGCGAGAGCCCAAGAGCGGTGGTATGAGGAGGCAGCAAGGAGACGTGGCTGGAAGCCCGAGAGGAGACCCCAAAAATGTATTGGGGGGAGGCTAAGAGGTAGTGGGCCGAGGGCAGGTAGGAGACCTGCGCCCACTTCCCAGGCTTACCGTGGAGAGCGGGAGTACGGGCAGACACCGTGTTACGCAGTAGAGCGCATGATGTCTCCTGTACGTGTGCATTACCCGGTGCGGGTTATTCCACCTCCCTGCACTGGTAGGGCTAGACTGGGCGTTGAGCCAGGTGTCATGAGGCCGGCTCAACACGTCTGGTCTCCAGTGCGTCTCCTCGGGCCGGCTTACATGGCACCAGCTTTACGCATGGTGTCCCCGGTTCGCCTACATAGCCCGGTGCGGGTTATTCCACCTCCCCGCACTGGTCGGGCGACGGGGAGCATTCAACCAGGTAAGGTTGGGCAGGCTCGGTGCTCAAGGGAGCCAGTACGCCTGCACGGTCCGGTATTTCCGGCACTACCTCCCCGCCCCAGCCCAGTACCACCAGTGCCTACACTACGCACCAGGCTTCCAGTGCGTTTTCAGTGTCCTGTTCCTCCTCCACGCACAGTCCCTATGGTGCGTGTCTCCAGCCCAGTGCCTCCAGTTCCGGCACCGCGCACTAAGCCACCTGTGAGTCTCCTAAGTCCTGTGCACACAGTTGTTTCTCCCCGCACTCGTCCTGAGGTGTGTGCCCTCAGTCCGGTACCACGCACCAGGCCTATAGTGCGCTTCGAGAGGTAAGTGTGCCCTGTCCCTGCTCCCCGCACTAGGCTTGAAGTGCTTGTCCTCAGTCAGGTGCCTCCAGTTCCGGCACCACGCACCAAGCCTACAGTGCGTCTCAGCCGGCCAGAGTCTGCCATCTGCCCAACGGCGCATGAACTGTCTGTCTGCCATGAGCCTGCAAAGCTGCCTGTCTGCCATGAGCCTGCAAAGCTGCCCGTCTGCCATGAGCCTACAGAGCCTTCCGCCAGACAGGAGCAGCCAAAGCCTTCCGCCAGACAGGAGCAGTCTGAGCCATCCGTCTCCGCAGCGCCATCTGAGCCATCCGTCTCCCCAGCGCCGTCTGAGCCATCCGTCTCCCCAGCGCCGTCTGAGCCATCCGTCTCCCCAGCGCCGTCTGAGCCATCCGTCTGTCCCGAGCCATTAGAGCCGCCCGTCTGTCCTGAGCCGTCAGAGCCGATAGTCAGTCAGGAGCCGCTAGTGCCAGTCGTCAGTCAGGATCTGCCAGAGCCACCAACCCGACAGGATCTGCCAGAGCCGCCAACCAGACAGGATCTGCCAGAGCCGCCAACCAGACAGGATCTGCCAGAGCCGCCAACCAGACGGGATCTGCCAGAGCCGCCAACCAGACAGGATCTGCCAGAGCCGTCAGTGAGCCATGAGCGTCCAGAGCCGTCAGTGAGCCATGAGCGTCCAGAGCCGTCAGCGAGCCATGAGCGTCCAGAGCCGTCAGCCAGCCATGAGCGTCCAGAGCCGTCAGCCAGCCATGAGCGTCCTTCATCCGAAGAGGAGGAGGAAAACCGTAACAACCACCTTGGTTGCGGTCAATTCTTTTTCAATTCAGTCAATAAAGAAAGTAAACTGAAATTACAATATCAATTCTATTTTTGCTCAATGCCTCCGATGAGTAAAAAAAAAAATTAAAAAAATGGAATTGGACTTTCAATTTACTTCCTGAATTGACTGATTTGAAATGCAATTGGCAATGCAACTGAACCGCCCCTACCTCCACTGATTGCCCTATATGTATGCCAGAAAATCAACTTGGCATTGGTAGAACTATCCAAGTGCCACGTTTTACAAAACACGGACAACATGCTTGAAACAAAGTAAATATACGTCAATGAATCAGTAATCGTGGACATTATCTAGAGAGAGTAAAGTTGACCCCCACAGTAAAAGGTCAGGGGTCATGAAGATAATGGATTCTGTGCAGAATAAATTATCAATATGTCATGCTTCTCCTATTGTTCTGCATAGAATCTGTGCAATACGAAAACAGACAATATTCATTGGGAGAATGTCAATTAAATTTCCTTGATTCTTCCCATCCTCTTCCCTTGATTCCGCACGTCCTCCAATAGGTTTTGAGGTGGAGGCGAGTAGAGAGGACCACAAGGAATAAAGGAAATTAATGCTGTTGAGATTCAGCCGTTGACAAAGAACAGGTTATTACAAAGCGAAGAAAAAATGGTCACATTAACTTCTTGGGAAAATCTAAATTGCATTTTCTTGATTCATTGTGTCCCTCCCTCCCCCCGTCTCCTTCTCAAAACCCATTGGATGAGATGGGGAGAGGTCCCGTCCCTCTGACCTTCTCACCCAATGAGTTTTGAGTAAAAGATGAGGAACACAAGGAGACAAGGCTCTGCAATTGAGATTGTCCTCTAGGTTCTCCTCCCTATAAGCACTCAAAGTATAGACATAGGCATTCATTTACGGGGCGGAATGTAGCCTAGTGGTTTTAAGAGTGACGGGCCATTAACTGAAAGGTCATTCGTTCGAATCCCTGAGCCGACTAGGTGAAAACAATTATGTCAATGAGTCCTTGAAAGTCACTCTGAATAAGGGCGTCAGCTAAAATACACATTTATATTTTCTGTTCCTACTTCAAACCAAAATACTCTTGACGATTGTGCTAGATACAGCTCAGCGTTACTGAATCCAACCCAATGTCTCGCGGGGGGAAAAAGTAGGGAAAGAAAACTCTTACGTCATATTCATAAGGACAAAGTGTGTTTTCAGCCAGCCTTTCAAATCAAATCAAATTCAATTTTATTGGTCACCTACATGTTTTTATAGCAAATGTTATTGCGGGTGTAGCGAAATGCTTGTGCTTCTAGTTCCGACAGTGCAGCAGTATCTAACAAGTAATCTAACAATTCCACAACAACTACCTAATACACACACATCTAGGTAAAGGAATAGAATTAAGAATATATAAATACTTGGACGAGCAATCTCAGAGTGGCATAGACCAAGATACAGTAGAATAGGATAGAATACAGTATATACATATGAGATGAGTAACGCCAGATATGTAAACATTATTAAAGTGACAGTGACTAGTGATCCATTTACTAAAGTGGCCAATGATTTCAAGTCTGTTTATATAAGCAGCAGCCTCTCTGTGTAAGTAAAGCAAAGATCAGACCAAACATTCCCAGTTAAGCCAGTCTGGGTCAGTCACCACAACTCTCCAGGACAATGGAGATCTTGACCGGAATGTAGCGGACTTGGTTTTTCTCGTTGTCACTGACGATTGTAAGTAGGGCTACCGGTTTGTCACCAAGCTCTGGCTTGTCAGAATCCTCCAACTGAAATGCATTTCGGATGAGAATACTAGACAGACAAGTTGTAAAGCAATATATCCACCCTGACCAATGGTTGACTAGATAAAGTTAACACCGTGTTTAAAAGACTTCCTCGTGCAGCAACATAGGAAATAGGCCCGGAGAATGGTGGTATGCAATAGTGCAGCGACCCCTGGGACTGCTCGAGCAGAGAAGCCCACACAGAGAAGCCCACACAGAGAAGCCCACACAGAGAAGCCCGAGCAGAGAAGCCCACACAGAGAAGCCCACACAGAGAAGCCCGAGCAGAGAAGCCCACACAGAGAAGCCCACGCAGAGAAGCCCGAGCAGAGAAGCCCACACAGAGAAGCCCGAGCAGAGAAGCCCACACAGAGAAGCCCGAGCAGAGAAGCCCACACAGAGAAGCCCACACAGAGAAGCCCGAGCAGAGAAGCCCACACAGAGAAGCCCGAGCAGAGAAGCCCACACAGAGAAGCCCACACAGAAAAGCCCACACAGAGAAGCCCACACAGAGAAGCCCACACAGAGAAGCCCACACAGAGAAGCCCGAGCAGAGAAGCCCACACAGAGAAGCACACGATTGAATTTCACTCCTTTCTAGAGTTTCCCCCCTTAGTTTGTTAACACTATCAACGTTTTCCCTTTACTGTGGGAATTATGATCGAATCAACACAATATTAGCCACTTTCAATGCAACATACCAAAACATAACTAACTACGCAAGATATTTTATTGTTGGCAGAACGCATCAGAGTAGGATTCTATTGCATTGACACGCACTACTCAGCCTGTACTCTACACAGACTGGTGCGCCATAACCAATCAGAGCTGCAGTGGGCCTATATGTAAATAGACATTGCCATATATGGATCTGTGCCATTCACTTTGAACTGGACTGTGTTCACAGCATGAGCAGTTGCAAGTGGATGCGCTTGTTTTTAGATCAAAGTGAGAGCTGCATGTAGCCACGTGTGCCCATTTTGTTCATATCCTTTGCTAGTTAGAGAGTTATTATCTCAGTTGTAGATCATTTGTAGTCAGCAATGGGGGAGTGATTGCTTCCTACAAGACCACAAAATGTGTACATTTCTAGACATCTTTTAAAAGTCAGTCAGGTAAAGAGCTATTTTTTGTATTAAAGGGCAGTGTTGTATTTTGAGACATGCTTGAATAAGCGAAGACGCCAATAGTCAGAGGGTAGCATAATTTGTCTGATTCTCTGTAATAATGGTATAGGAATAATGCATTTAATTTTGTTAAGTGGTTCCTTTCATCAAACACAACACAACAACATTGTAAGTCACTTCCTTGTCTGAAGGACAAGTATAAACAGGTTACTGTCAAGCCAAGCATGTTTTTTCAAAAGTCTCATGGAATGTAGGCCTACATTGAACACCACACATTGGCTGCTACTGTAGGCTGAATGATAGAACAGCTATTTCCATGTTAATTAAAATGTCCACATTGTGTTAAATGGTAGGCCACTCTGGTAGGCTTACATTATGATCAAATAGACACAGTAGCCTACTTGACCACTGTCTGAAACCTACTGAAAACGGGTACAGCCTCAGTGTTCACAGTAAACGCCCGCTGGAAGATGCACAGAATTGGTACAACGTTTACGTTTGCGTACAGCAGACCTGAGATTTGCTCAGTGCTGAAATAAAAATGTGGGAACACTGGTGGACATCATATAGTTCCTAAAATGATAAATAATTTGAAGTTAATTTTATGACAAAGGCTTACTAATCTAACCTGGTACAACAGTTTTGTCATTGGTAAAAAAAAAAGACAAAATATCCACCAGAGAAACATTTATATATATAGCCTAAAATCGCTTGTTATACGTGCTGGGCTTGGTTTACTGGGCTTGGTTTACTGGGCTTGGTTTACTGGGCTTGGTTTGCTGGGCTTGGTTTACTGGGCTTGGTTTGCTGGGCTTGGTTTACTGGGCTTGGTTTGCTGGGCTTGGTTTACTGGGCTTGGTTTACTGGGCTTGGTTTACTGGGCTTGGTTTGCTGGGCTTGGTTTACTGGGCTTGGTTTACTGGGCTTGGTTTGCTGGGCTTGGTTTACTGGGCTTGGTTTACTGGGCTTGGTTTACTGGGCTTGGTTTACTGGGCTTGGTTTGCTGGGCTTGGTTTTCTGGGCTTGGTTTACTGGGCTTGGTTTACTGGGCTTGGTTTACTGGGCTTGGTTTACTGGGCTTGGTTTACTGGGCTTGGTTTACTGGGCTTGGTTTGCTGGGCTTGGTTTTCTGGGCTTGGGTTACTGGGCTTGGTTTACTGGGCTTGGTTTGCTGGGCTTGGTTTACTGGGCTTGGTTTGCTGGGCTTGGTTTACTGGGCTTGGTTTACTGGGCTTGGTTAAATTTGCCTGGACACAAGATGGAGGGAAAGTTGGAGCAGAACTAACTAAATTACCATTAACGAAAATGTACGCTTAATCCAGTATAAACAAATGTATAGAATGTATTATACAGGAGACAAAATTCACAAATACTACAGCACAATGGCAGAGTCACGTCTTACGTGGACAACTGGGACTTCTATAAAGTCCTGAAGTTGTGGGGCAGAGCTAGAAAGTTGGCTGTCAGAACTATTCCATCTGTCTGAATAATTCAAGACATGGCATATGGGGGTGTAGTGAGATATTCAATGGGCTGGATGATTCTCTTCTCATCACACATCTTGGGGAAAAAAACGTATACTAAAAAAAAACGTGGAAATCAATCCGCTATCGTTAACACAATAGAAAAATGGAATGATGTGTTATCGAAAGATTGAAATAGTACGGGCGATAGAGAAAAACAAACCGATGCAATTTAAGGACAAGTGGCAAACAATAATGCAGGTACTAGGGATGGGGGTGTGACCAGGTACTAGGGATGGGGGTGTGACCAGGTACTAGGGATGGGGGTGTGACCAGGTACTAGGGATGGAGGTGTGACCAGGTACTAGGGATGGGGGTGTGACCAGGTACTAGGGATGGAGGTGTGACCAGGTACTAGGGACGGAGGTGTGACCAGGTACTAGGGATTGGGTGGGGGTGTGACCAGGTACTAGGGACGGAGGTGTGACCAGGTACTAGGGACGGGGGTGTGACCAGGTACTAGGGACGGGGGTGTGACCAGGTACTAGGGACGGGGGTGTGACCAGGTACTAGGGACGGGGGTGTGACCAGGTACTAGGGATGGAGGTGTGACCAGGTACTAGGGACGGGGGTGTGACCAGGTACTAGGGACGGAGGTGTGATCAGGTACTAGGGACGGGGGTGTGACCAGGTACTAGGGACGGGGGTGTGACCAGGTACTAGGGACGGGGGTGTGACCAGGTACTAGGGATGGAGGTGTGACCAGGTACTAGGGACGGGGGTGTGACCAGGTACTAGGGACGGAGGTGTGACCAGGTACTAGGGACGGGGGTGTGACCAGGTACTAGGGACGGGGGTGTGACCAGGTACTAGGGACGGGGGTGTGACCAGGTACTAGGGACGGGGGTGTGACCAGGTACTAGGGACGGGGGGTGTGAGCATGCAGGCTCATTCGGATCTGGGTAGATGAGATGTAGTCATTCTTTAGGGTTAAGATTAGGGCACTAGGGACGGGGGTGTGAGCATGCGGGTCTGGGCAGACGAGATGTAGTCATTGTTTGTGTGCGTCTGTAAGATAAGTTGTTTGCATGTATAAGTTTGTATATGAAGTAAAATATATATAATATATATAAACATAAAAATATTATTTAAAAAATGTAAAAGAAGATGGGCAGGGACTCTGTTGTCCTAGCTTCAGGAGGAAGATGGACAGGGACTCTGCTGTCCTAGCTTCAGGGGGAAGATGGAGAGGGACTCTGCTGTCCTAGCTTCAGGAGGAAGATGGACAGGGACTCTGCTGTCCTAGCTTCAGGGGGAAGATGGACAGGGACGCTGCTGTCCTAGCTTCAGGAGGAAGATGGACAGGGACTCTGCTGTCCTAGCTTCAGGGGGAAGATGGACAGGGACTCTGCTGTCCTAGCTTCAGGGGGAAGATGGACAGGGACTCTGCTGTCCTAGCTTCAGGAGGAAGATGGACAGGGACTCTGCTGTCCTAGCTTCAGGGGGAAGATGGACAGGGACTCTGCTGTCATAGCTTCAGGAGGAAGATGGACAGGGACTCTGCTGTCCTAGCTTCAGGAGGAAGATGGACAGGGACTCTGCTGTCCTAGCTTCAGGGGGAAGATGGGCAGGGACTCTGCTGTCCTAGCTTCAGGGGGAAGATGGCCAGGGACTCTGCTGTCCTAGCTTCAGGGGGAAGATGGACAGGGAATCTGCGGTCCTAGCTTCAGGGGGAAGATGGCCAGGGACTCTGCTGTCCTAGCTTCAGGGGGAGATGGACAGGGACTCTGCTGTCCTAGCTTCAGGAGGATGATGGGCAGGGACTCTGCTGTCCTAGCTTCAGGAGGAAGATGGACAGGGACTCTGCTGTCCTAGCTTCAGGGGGAAGATGGACAGGGACGCTGCTGTCCTAGCTTCAGGGGGAAGATGGGCAGGGTCTCTGTTGTCCTAGCTTCAGGGGGTAGATGGACAGGGACTCTGCTGTCCTAGCTTCAGGGGGAAGATGGACAGGGTCTCTGCTGTCCTAGCTTCAGGGGGAAGATGGCCAGGGACTCTGCTGTCCTAGCTTCAGGGGGAAGATGGACAGGGACTCTGCGGTCCTAGCTTCAGGGGGAAGATGGCCAGGGACTCTGCTGTCCTAGCTTCAGGGGGAGATGGACAGGGACTCTGCTGTCCTAGCTTCAGGAGGAAGATGGACAGGGACTCTGCTGTCCTAGCTTCAGGAGGAAGATGGACAGGGACTCTGCTGTCCTAGCTTCAGGGGGAAGATGGACAGGGACGCTGCTGTCCTAGCTTCAGGGGGAAGATTGGCAGGGTCTCTGCTGTCCTAGCTTCAGGGGGAAGATGGACAGGGACTCTGCTGTCCTAGCTTCAGGGGGAAGATGGACAGGGTCTCTGCTGTCCTAGCTTCAGGGGGAAGATGGACAGGGACTCTGCTGTCCTAGCTTCAGGGGGAAGATGGACAGAGACTCTGCTGTCCTAGCTTCAGGGTGAAGATGGTCAGGGACTCTGCTGTCCTAGCTTCAGGGGGAAGATGGGCAGGGACTCTGCTGTCTTAGCTTCAGGGGGAAGATGGGCAGGGACTCTACTGTCCTAGCTTCAGGGGGAAAATGGGCAGGGACTCTGCTGTCCTAGCTTCAGGAGGAAGATGGACAGGGACTCTGCTGTCCTAGCTTCAGGAGGAAGATGGACAGGGACTCTGCTGTCCTAGCTTCAGGAGGAAGATGGACAGGGACTCTGCTGTCCTAGCTTCAGGGGGAAGATGGACAGGGACTCTGTTGTCCTAGCTTCAGGAGGAAGATGGACAGGGACTCTGCTGTCCTAGCTTCAGGGGGAAGATGGACAGGGACTCTGCTGTCCTAGCTTCAGGAGGAAGATGGACAGGGACTCTGCTGTCCTAGCTTCAGGGGGAAGATGGACAGGGACTCTGCTGTCCTAGCTTCAGGGGGAAGATAGACAGGAACTCTGTTGTCCTGGCTTCAGGGGAAAGATGGCCAGGAACTCTGCTGTCCTGGCTTCAGGGGGAAGATGGACAGGGACTCTGCTGTCCTAGCTTCAGGAGGAAGCTGGTTCCACCATTGGGGTGCCAGGACAGAGAAGATATTTGACTGTGTTGAGCTGGAGCTGCCCTCCCGTAGGGCTGGGAGGGTCAAGAGACCAGAGGTGACAGAACGGAGTATTCTGGTGTAGGGGTGTAGGGTTTGAGCCTGAAGGAAGGGCAGGGCAGGGGGGGGGGGGGGGCAGTTCCTCTTGCTGCTCAGCAGGCCAGTACCACGGTCTTACCTTGTAGCCTACAACATGACACCTCAGAATGTCAACTAAAGCGTCATCGATCCTTCCAGTCTTTCATGCCTTCTGTCGGTACAATGTCATCAAAAAAATGCTGTGACGGCCGAGCACAGCATAGACGGAGTTATGTTCCTGTTCCTGATTCGCCGAAACTCTGCGTCTATATTTGCCTTCCTGTTCCTGATTCGCCCTGAACTCTGCGTCTATATTTGCCTTCCTGTTCCTGATTCGCCGGAACTCTGCGTCTATATTTGCCTTCCTGTTCCTGATTCGCCGGAACTCTGCGTCTATATTTGCCTTTCTGTTCCTGATTCGCCGGAACTCTGCGTCTATATTTGCCTTCCTGTTCCTGATTCGCCGGAACTCTGCGTCTATATTTGCCTTCCTGTTCCTGATTCGCCGGAACTCTGCGTCTATATTTGCCTTCCTGTTCCTGATTCGCCGGAACTCTGCGTCTATATTTGCCTTCCTGTTCCTGATTCGCCGGAACTCTGCGTCTATATTTGCCTTCCTGTTCCTGATTCGCCGGAACTCTGCGTCTATATTTGCCTTCCCCCAAACTGTTGCCACAAAATTGGAAGCACAGAATCATCTAGAATGTCATTGAATGCTGTAGCGTTAAGATTTCCCTTCATTGGAACTAAGGGGCCTAGTCCGAACCATGAAAAACAGCCCCAGACCATTATTGCTCCTCCACCAAACTTTATTGTTGGCACTAGGCATTGGGACTCCAGAGAATGCTCTAGAGAACCCGTTTCCACTGCCTCAGAGTTCAATGGCGGTGAGCTTTACACCACTCCAGTCGACGCTTGTTATTGCGCATGGAGATCGTAGGCTTGTGTGCGGCTGCTCAGCCATGGAAACCCGTTCCATGAAGCTCCTGACGAAGAGTTTTTGTGCTGACCTTGCTTGCAGAGGCAGTTTGGAACTCGGTAGTGAGTGTTGCAACAGAGGACAGACGATTTTTTACGCCCTTCAGAACTCGGCGATCCCGTTCTGTGAGCTTGTGTGGCCTACCACTTTGGGACAGAGCCGTTGTTGCTCCTAGACGTTTCCACTTCACAATAACAGCACTTACAGTTCACCGGGGCAGCTCTAGAAGGGCAGAAATTTGACGAACTGACTTGTTGGAAAGGTGGCATCTTATGATGGTGCCACCTTGAAAGTCACTTAGCTCTTTAGTACGGGCCATTCGAATACCAGTGTTTGTCTATGGAGATTGCATGGCGGTGTGATAAATTTTATACACTGGTCAGCATCGGGTGTGCCTAAAATAGCCGAATCCACTAATTTGATGGGGTGTCCACATACTTTTGGCCATGTGCTGTATATTTACGGGAGGAAAATCCCCACTGCAGAACCAATACGATATTATTCACTACCTCAGTACCTCTTTATGTCTCATCTCTCACTCTCTTTGTTGATGAGACCTTTATGACTCTCTAATTGACTAACAGTCCTGGCCCACCTGTGCAATGTATGTGTCATCATTCTTATATATAGAAAGAGAGAGAGACCTAGTCTGAGAGGGAGAGAGAGAGAGAGGGAGGGAGAGAGACCTAGTCTGAGAGGGAGAGAGAGAGAGAGAGAGGGAGAGAGACCTTGTCTGAGAGGGAGGGAGGGAGGGAGGGAGGGAGGGAGAGGGAGGGAGAGAGAGAGACCTTGTCTGAGAGAGAGAGAGAGTGAGAGAGAGAGAGGGAGGGAAGGAGAGAGACCTAGCCTGAGAGAGAGAGTGAGGGAGAGAGACCTTGTCTGAGAGGGAGGGAGGGAGGGAGGGAGGGAGGGAGGGAGGGAGGGAGGGAGGGAGGGAGGGAGGGAGGGAGGGAGGGAGGGAGGGAGGGAGGGAGAGAGAGAGAGAGAGAGAGGGAGGGAGAGAGAGAGACCTTGTCTGAGAGAGAGAGAGAGTGAGAGAGAGAGAGGGAGGGAGGGAGAGAGACCTTGTCTGAGAGGGAGGGAGGGAGGGAGGGAGGGAGGGAGGGAGGGAGGGAGGGAGGGAGGGAGAGAGAGGGAGGGAGAGAGAGAGACCTTGTCTGAGAGAGAGAGGGAGGGAGGGAGAGAGACCTAGCCTGAAGAGAGAGAGTGAGGGAGAGAGACCTTGTCTGAGAGAGAGAGAGAGAGAGAGAGAGAGAGAGAGAGAGAGAGAGAGAGAGAGAGAGAGAGAGAGAGAGAGAGAGAGAGAGAGACCTAGTCTGAGAGGGAGAGAGAGAGAGAGAAAGGGAGGAAGAGAGACCTCATCTGAGAGAGAGAGGGAGGGAGGGAGAGAGAAAAAGAGTGAGATGGGGAGGGGGACAAACACAAACAGACTCCACAGAGCTCCTGGACAGCAACACAATTAGACACAACCAAATCATGAGAAAATAAAAAAGATAATTACTTGACACATGGGAAAGATCAACCAAAAATACAGAGCAAACTAGAAGGCTATTTGTTCCTAAACAGAGAGTACACATTGGCAGAATACCTGACCACTGTGACTGACCCAAAATGTAGAAAGTCATAGCCTATGTACAGACTCAGTGAGAATGGAGCAAGGCCATTGACAGAGGCTGCAGTAGGCAGGCCATATGCACACTGCCCACAAAATGAGGTGGAAACTGAGCTGCACTTCCTAACTTCATGCCAAATATATGAACACATTAGAGACACATATTTCACTCAGATTGTACAGACCAACAACAAATTTGAAAACAAATCGAACTTTGATAAACCCCCCATATCTGTTAGGTGAAATACACCGAGTGTGTCATCACAGCAGCAAGACATGTGACCTGTCGGAGTGCAACCAGTGGACCACAAACAACATGTAAATACAACCTATAAATATCTGCTTATTTGTTTTCCATTGACATTCTTACTACAACTACTTGCACATTGTTACAACACTGAAGATCGATAATAATATAACATTTGAGATGTCTTTATCCTTTTGAAACCTTTTTTTGTGTGTGTAGTAAGTTTTACTCTTCATTTCTGATTGCTCATTTTACTTTTGTTTATTGGTTTTCACTTGTTTAGGCAATAAAGCCTCTTTGAATTGAACTGGGAGAAAGAGAAAGATGGAGAGAGAGATAATGAGAGAGACACGGTCAGAGAGAAAGAAGGAGAGAGACAGCAAGATAGGGAGAAAGAGAGCGAGAGGTGAGCGAGAGGGTAGAAAGGAGAGCCCTCATAATTCCATTATCACAGAGTCAAATTACCCAGAATCAATAGGTCTTGTTTATCTGTCCAAGACCTCTCTGACCTCAATTACAGCCCAGGGGATCGTCTTTAGGGCTGTCTGTCTCTGTCTCTGTCTCTGTCTCTGTCTGTGTCTGTGTCTCTGTCTGTGTCTCTGTCTCTATCTCTGTCTGTGTCTCTATCTGTGTCTCTGTCTCTATCTCTGTCTGTGTCTCTATCTCTGTCTATATTTCTGTGTATGTCTCTATCTGTGTCTCTATCTCTGTCTATATTTCTGTCTCTGTCTCTATCTCTGTTTGTGTCTCTATCTGTTTCTATCTGTGTCTCTGTCTCTATCTCTGTCTGTGTCTCTATCTGTGTCTCTGTCTCTATCTCTGTCTGTGTCTCTATCTGTGTCTCTGTCTCTATCTCTGTCTGTGTCTCTATCTCTGTCTGTGTCTCTATCTGTGTCTCTGTCTCTATCTCTGTCTGTGTCTCAATCTGTGTCTCTGTCTCTATCTCTGTCTGTGTTTCTGTCTCTATCTGTGTCTCTGTCTCTATCTCTATCTAATTCTATCTGTGTCTCTGTCTCTAACTCTGTCTGTGTCTCTATCTGTGTCTCTGTCTCTATCCCTGTCTGTGTCTCTATCTGTGTCTCTGTCTCTATCCCTGTCTGTGTCTCTATCTGTGTCTCTGCCTCTATCTCTGTCTGTGTCTCTATCTGTGTCTCTATCTGTGTCTCTGTCTCCATCTCTGTTTGTGTCTCTATCTGTGTCTCTGTCTGTGTCTCTATCTGTGTCTCTGTCTGTGTCTCTATCTGTGTCTCTATCTGTGTCTCTGTCTCTATCTCTGTCTGTGTCTCTATCTGTGTCTCTGTCTCTATCTCTGTCTGTGTCTCTATCTGTGTCTCTGTCTCTATCTCTGTCTGTGTCTCTATCTGTGTCTCTGTCTCTATCTCTGTCTGTGTCTCTATCTGTGTCTCTGTCTCTATCTCTGTCTGTGTTTCTATATCTGTCTCTATCTCTGTCTGTGTCTCTATCTCTGTCTCTATCTCTATCTCTATCTAATTCTATCTGTGTCTCTGTCTCTATCTCTGTCTGTGTCTCTATCTGTGTCTCTGTCTCTATCTCTGTCTGTGTCTCTATCTGTGTCTCTGTCTCTATCTCTGTCTGTGTCTCTATCTGTGTCTCTGTCTCTATCTCTGTCTGTGTCTCTATCTGTGTCTCTGTCTCTATCTCTGTCTGTGTTTCTATCTCTGTCTCTATCTCTGTCTGTGTCTCTGTCTCTATCCCTGTCTGTGTCTCTATCTGTGTCTCTGTCTCTATCCCTGTCTGTGTCTCTATCTGTGTCTCTGTCTCTAACTCTGTCTGTGTCTCTATCTGTGTCTCTGTCTCTATCCCTGTCTGTGTCTCTATCTGTGTCTCTGTCTCTATCTCTGTCTGTGTCTCTATCTGTGTCTCTGTCTCTATCTCTGTCTGTGTCTCTATCTGTGTCTTTGTCTCTATCTCTGTCTGTGTCTCTATCTGTGTCTCTGTCTCTATCCCTGTCTGTGTCTCTATCTGTGTCTCTGTCTCTATCTCTGTCTGTGTTTCTATCTCTGTCTCTATCTCTGTCTGTGTCTCTGTCTCTATCCCTGTCTGTGTCTCTATCTGTGTCTCTGTCTCTATCCCTGTCTGTGTCTCTATCTGTGTCTCTGTCTCTAACTCTGTCTGTGTCTCTATCTGTGTCTCTGTCTCTATCCCTGTCTGTGTCTCTATCTGTGTCTCTGTCTCTATCTCTGTCTGTGTCTCTATCTCTGTCTGTGTCTCTATCTCTGTCTCTATCTCTGTCTGTGTCTCTGTCTCTATCCCTGTCTGTGTCTCTATCTGTCTCTCTGTCTCTATCTCTGTCTGTGTCTCTATCTGTGTCTCTATCTCTATCCCTGTCTGTGTCTCTATCTGTGTATCTGTCTCTAACTCTGTCTGTGTCACTATCTGTGTCTCTGTCTCTAACTCTGTCTGTGTTTGTAGAGGCCTACAGGTTCGTGGAGTAGTGGAGTTGAGGCCTAGATTAGTGGAGTAGAGGCCTAGAGTAGTGGAGTACAGTAGTGGAGTAGCAGAGTAGTGGAGTAGTAGAGGCCTAGAGTAGTAGAGTAGTGAAGAAGTACAGTAGACTAGTATTGTAGTAGATTAGAGGCCTAGAGTAGTGGAGTAGTAGAGTAGAAGAGTAGAAGAGTAGTGGAGTAGTAGAGTAGTGGAGTTGTAGAGTAGAGTAGTAGAGTAGAGGTCTAGAGTAGTGGAGTTGTAGAGTAGAAGAGTAGCGGAGAAGCGGAGTAGAGGAGTAGATGAGTAGAGGCCTAGAGAAGTAGAGTAGTGGAGTAGAGGCCTGGAGTAGTGGAGTAGTAGAGTAGAGGCCTGGAGTAGTAGAGGATTAGAGTAGAGGCCTAGAGTAGTAGAGGATTAGAGTAGAGGCCTAGAGTAGTAGAGTAGTAGAGTAGAAGAGTAGAGGAGTAGAGGAGTAGAGGGGTAGAGGCCTAGAGAAGTAGAATAGTGAAGTAGAGGCCTGGAGTAGTAGAGGATTAGAGTAGAGGCCAAGAGTAGTTGAGTAGTAGAGTAGAGGCCTAGAGTAGTAGTGTAGTAGAGTAGAGGCCTAGAGTAGTAGTGTAGTAGAGTAGAGGCCTAGAGTAGTAGAGTAGAGGCCTAGAGTAGTTGAGTAGTAGAGTAGAGGCCTAGAGTAGTAGCGTAGAGGCCTAGAGTAGTAGAGTAGTAGTGTAGAGACCTAGAGTAGTAGAGTAGTAGAGTAGAGGCCTAGAGTAGTAGAGTAGAGGCCTAGAGTAGTAGAGTAGTAGAGTAGAGGCCTAGAGTAGTAGTGTAGAGGCCTAGAGTAGTAGAGTAGAGGGCTAGAGTAATAGAGTAGTAGAGTAGAGGCCTAGAGTAGTAGAGTAGTAGAGTAGAGGCCTAGAGTAGTAGAGTAGTAGTGTAGAGGCCTAGAGTAGTAGTGTAGTAGTGTAGAGGCCTAGAGTAGTAGTGTAGTAGTGTAGAGGCCTAGAGTAGTAGAGTAGAGGCCTAGAGTAGTAGTGTAGAGGCCAAGAGTAGTAGAGTAGAGGCCTAGAGTAGTAGTGTAGTAGAGTAGAGGCCTATAGTAGTAGTGTAGTAGTGTAGAAACCTAGAGTAGTCGAGTAGTAGAGTAGAGGCCTAGAGTAGTAGTGTAGAGGCCTAGAGTAGTAGAGTAGTAGAGTAGAGGCCTAGAGTAGTAGAGTAGTAGAGTATAGGCCTAGAGTAGTAGAGTAGAGGCCTAGAGTAGTAGAGTAGTAGAGTAGAGACCTAGAGTAGTAGTGTAGTAGTGTAGAGGCCTAGAGTAGTAGTGTAGTAGAGTAGAGGCCTAGAGTAGTAGATTTGAGGCCTAGAGTAGTAGAGTAGTAGAGTAGAGGCCTAGAGTAGTAGAGTAGAGGCCTAGAGTAGTAGAGTAGTAGAGTAGAGGCCTAGAGTAGTAGAGTAGTAGAGTAGTAGAGTAGAGGCCTAGAGTAGTAGAGTATTAGAGTAGAGGCCTAGAGTAGTAGAGGATTAGAGTAGAGGCCTAGAGTAGTAGAGTAGTAGAGTAGAAGAGTAGAGGAGTAGAGGAGTAGAGGGGTAGAGGCCTAGAGAAGTAGAATAGTGAAGTAGAGGCCTGGAGTAGTAGAGGATTAGAGTAGAGGCCAAGAGTAGTTGAGTAGTAGAGTAGAGGCCTAGAGTAGTAGTGTAGTAGAGTAGAGGCCTAGAGTAGTAGTGTAGTAGAGTAGAGGCCTAGAGTAGTAGAGTAGAGGCCTAGAGTAGTTGAGTAGTAGAGTAGAGGCCTAGAGTAGTAGCGTAGAGGCCTAGAGTAGTAGAGTAGTAGTGTAGAGACCTAGAGTAGTAGAGTAGTAGAGTAGAGGCCTAGAGTAGTAGTGTAGAGGCCTAGAGTAGTAGAGTAGAGGGCTAGAGTAATAGAGTAGTAGAGTAGAGGCCTAGAGTAGTAGAGTAGTAGAGTAGAGGCCTAGAGTAGTAGAGTAGTAGTGTAGAGGCCTAGAGTAGTAGTGTAGTAGTGTAGAGGCCTAGAGTAGTAGTGTAGTAGTGTAGAGGCCTAGAGTAGTAGAGTAGAGGCCTAGAGTAGTAGTGTAGAGGCCAAGAGTAGTAGAGTAGAGGCCTAGAGTAGTAGTGTAGTAGAGTAGAGGCCTATAGTAGTAGTGTAGTAGTGTAGAAACCTAGAGTAGTCGAGTAGTAGAGTAGAGGCCTAGAGTAGTAGTGTAGAGGCCTAGAGTAGTAGAGTAGTAGAGTAGAGGCCTAGAGTAGTAGAGTAGTAGAGTATAGGCCTAGAGTAGTAGAGTAGAGGCCTAGAGTAGTAGAGTAGTAGAGTAGAGACCTAGAGTAGTAGTGTAGTAGTGTAGAGGCCTAGAGTAGTAGTGTAGTAGAGTAGAGGCCTAGAGTAGTAGATTTGAGGCCTAGAGTAGTAGAGTAGTAGAGTAGAGGCCTAGAGTAGTAGAGTAGAGGCCTAGAGTAGTAGAGTAGTAGAGTAGAGGCCTAGAGTAGTAGAGTAGTAGAGTAGTAGAGTAGAGGCCTAGAGTAGTAGAGTATTAGAGTAGAGGCCTAGAGTAGTAGAGTAGAGGCCTAGAGTAGTAGAGTAGTAGAGTAGAGGCCTAGAGTAGTAGAGTAGTAGAGTAGAGGCCTAGAGTAGTAGAGTAGTAGAGTAGTAGAGTAGAGGCCTAGAGTAGTAGAGTATTAGAGTAGAGGCCTAGAGTAGTAGAGTAGAGGCCTAGAGTAGTAAAGTAGTAGAGTAGAGGCCTAGAGTAGTAGAGTAGAGGCCTAGAGTAGTAGAGTAGTAGAGTAGTAGTGTAGAGATCTAGAGTAGTAGTGTAGAGGCCTAGAGTAGTAGTATAGTAGAGTAGAGGCCTAGAGTAGTAGAGTAGAGGCCTAGAGTAGTAGAGTATAGGCCTAGAGTAGTAGTGTAGTAGTGTAGAGGCCTAGAGTAGAGGCCTAGAGTAGTAGTGTAGTATAGTATAGGCCTAGAGTAGTAGAGTAGAGGCCTAGAGTAGTAGAGTAGTAGAGTAGAGGCCTAGAGTAGTAGAGTAGAGGCCTAGAGTAGTAGTGTAGTAGATTAGAGGCCTATAGTAGTAGTGTAGTAGTGTAGAGACCTAGAGTAGTTGAGTAGTAGAGTAGTAGAGTAGAGGCCTAGAGTAGTAGTGTAGAGGCCTAGAGTAGTAGTGTAGAGGCCTAGAGTAGTAGAGTAGAGGCCTAGAGTAGTAGTGTAGTAGTGTAGAGGCCTAGAGTAGTAGAGTAGAGGCCTAGAGTAGTAGTGTAGAGGCCTAGAGTAGTAGTGTAGAGGCCTATTGTAGTAGTGTAGAGGCCTAGAGTAGTAGAGGCCTAGAGTAGTAGTGTAGAGGCCTAGAGAAGTAGAGTAAAGGCCTAGAGTAGTAGTGTAGTAGTGTAGAGGCCTAGAGTAATAGAGTAGTAGTGTAGAGACCTAGAGTAATAGAGTAGAGACCTAGAGTATTTGTGTAGTAGTGTAGAGGCCTAGAGTAGTAGAGTAGAGGCGTAGAGGCCTAGAGTAGTAGAGTAGAGGCCTAGAGTAGTAGAGTAGTAGTGTAGAGACCTAGAGTAGTAGAGTAGTAGAGTAGAGGCCTAGAGTTGTAGAGTAGATGCCTAGAGTAGTAGAGTAGTAGAGTAGTAGTGTAGGGGCCTTGAGTAGTAGTGTTGTAGAGTAGAGGACTAGAGTAGTAGAGTAGAGGCCTAGAGTAGTAGGGTAGTAGTGTAGAGGCCTAGAGTAGTAGAGTAGAGGCCTAGAGTAGTAGTGTAGTAGAGTAGAGGCCTAGCGTAGTAGAGTAGTAGAGTATCAGAGTAGAGGCCTAGAGTAGTAGAGTATTAGAGTAGAGGCCTAGAGTAGTAGTGTAGAGGCCTAGAGTAGTAGAGTAGTAAAGTAGAGGCCTAGAGTAGTTGTGTAGAGGCATAGAGTAGTAGAGTAGAGGCCTAGAGTAGTAGAGTAGTAGAGTAGTAGAGTAGTAGAGTAGAGGCCTAGAGTAGTAGAGTAGTAGAGTAGAGGCCTAGAGTAGTAGTGTAGAGGCCTAGAGTAGTAGAGTAGTAGTGTAGAGGCCTAGAGTAGTAGGGAAGAGGCCTAGAGTAGTAGTGTAGTAGAGTAGAGGCCTAGAGTAGTAGAGTAGTAGAGTAGGGGCCTAGAGTAGTAGAGTAGAGGCCTAGAGTAGTAGAGTAGAGGCCTAGAGTAGTAGAGTAGTAGAGGAGAAGAGTAGAGGCCTAGAGTAGTAGAGTAGAGGCCTAGAGTAGCAGAGTAGAGGCCTAGAGTAGTAGAGTAGAGGCCTAGAGTAGTAGAGTAGTAGAGTATAGGCCTAGAGTAGTAGAGTAGAAGAGTAGTAGAGTAGTAGTGTAGAGGCCTAGAGTAGTAGAGTAGAGGCCTAGAGTAGTAGATTAGAGGCCTAGAGTAGTAGAGTAGAGGCCTAGAGTAGTAGAGTAGAGGCCTAGAGTAGTAGAGTAGTAGAATAGTAGTGTAGAGGCCTAGAGTAGTAGAGTAGAGGCCTAGAGTAGTAGTGTAGAGGCCTAGAGTAGTAGAGTTGAGGCCTAGAGTAGTAGTGTAGAGGCCTAGAGTAGTACTGTAGAGGCCTAGAGTAGTAGAGTAGAGTAGTAGAGTAGTAGAGTAGTAGTTTAGAAGCCTAGAGGAGTAGAGTAGAGGCCTAGAGTAGTAGTGTAGAGGCCTAGTGTAGTAGAGTAGAGGCCTAGTGTAGTAGAGTAGAGGCCTAGAGTAGTAGAGTAGAGGCCTAGAGTAGTAGAGTAGTAGAGTAGTAGAGTAGTAGAGTAGTAGTGTAGAGGCCTAGAGAGTAGTAGAGTAGTAGAGTAGAGGCCTAGAGTAGTAGTGTAGAGGCCTAGAGTAGTAAAGTAGAGGCCTAGAGTAGTAGAGTAGTAGAGTAGTAGTGTAGAGGCCTAGAGAGTAGTAGAGTAGTAGAGTAGAGGCCTAGAGTAGTAGTGTAGAGGCCTAGAGTAGTAGAGTAGAGGCCTAGAGTAGTAGAGTAGTAGAGTAGAGGCCTAGAGTAGTAGAGTAGAGGCCTATAGTAGTAGAGTAGTAGAGTATAGGCCTAGAGTAGTAGTGTAGAAGCCTAGAGGAGTAGAGTAGAGGCCTAGAGTAGTAGTGTAGAGGCCTAGTGTAGTAGAGTAGAGGCCTAGAGTAGTAGAGTAGAGGCCTAGAGTAGTAGAGTAGTAGAGTAGTAGAGTAGTAGTGTAGAGGCCTAGAGAGTAGTAGAGTAGCAGGGTAGAGGCCTAGAGTAGTAGAGTAGAGGCCTAGAGTAGTAGAGTAGAGGCCTAGTGTAGTAGAGTAGAGGCCTAGAGTAGTAGAGTAGAGGCCTAGAGTAGTAGAGTAGAGGCCTAGAGTAGTAGAATAGTAGAGTAGTAGAGTAGTAGAGTAGTAGTGTAGAAGCCTAGAGGAGTAGAGTAGAGGCCTAGAGTAGTAGAGTAGAGGCCTAGAGTAGTAGAGTAGAGGCCTAGAGTAGTAGAGTAGTAGAGTAGTAGAGTAGTAGAGTAGTAGTGTAGGGGCCTTGAGTAGTAGTGTTGTAGAGTAGAGGCCTAGAGTAGTAGAGTAGAGGCCTAGAGTAGTAGGGTAGTAGTGTAGAGGCCTAGAGTAGTAGAGTAGAGGCCTAGAGTAGTAGTGTAGAAGAGTAGAGGCCTAGCGTAGTAGAGTATTAGAGTAGAGGCCTAGAGTAGTAGTGTAGAGGCCTAGAGTAGTAGAGTAGTAGAGTAGAGGCCTAGAGTAGTAGTGTAGAGGCCTAGAGTAGTAGAGTAGAGGCCTAGAGTAGTAGAGTAGAGGCCTAGAGTAGTAGAGTTTAGGCCTAGAGTAGTAGAGTAGCAGAGTAGTAGAGTAGAGGCCTAGAGTAGTAGAGTAGAGGCCTAGAGTAGTAGAGTAGTAGAGTAGAGGCCTAGAGTAGTAGAGTAGTAGAGTAGTAGAGTAGAGGCCTAGAGTAGTAGAGTAGTAGAGTAGAGGCCTAGAGTAGTAGTGTAGAGGCCTAGAGTAGTAGAGTAGAGTTCTAGAGTAGTAGTGTAGTAGAGTAGAGGCCTAGAGTAGTAGAGTAGTAGAGTAGAGGCCTAGAGTAGTAGAGTAGAGGCCTAGAGTAGTAGAGTAGTAGAGTAGAGGCCTAGAGTAGTAGAGTAGAGACCTAGAGTAGTAGAGTAGTAGAGTTGAGGCCTAGAGTAGTAGAGTAGAGGCCTAGAGTAGTAGATTAGTAGAGTAGAGGCCTAGAGTAGTAGTGTAGTAGTGTAGTAGTGTAGTAGTGTAGTAGTGTAGAGGCCTAGAGTAGTAGAGTAGAGGCCTAGAGTAGTAGGGTAGTAGAGTAGTAGAATAGTAGTGTAGAGGCCTAGAGAAGTAGAGTAAAGGCCTAGAGTAGTAGTGTAGTAGTGTAGAGGCCTAGAGTAGTAGAGTAGAGAACTAGAGTAGTAGTGTAGAGGCCTAGAGTAGTAGAGTAGAGGCCTAGAGTAGTAGTGTAGAGGCCTAGAGTAGTACTGTAGAGGCCTAGAGTAGTAGAGTAGAGTAGTAGAGTAGTAGAGTAGTAGTGTAGAAGCCTAGAGGAGTAGAGTAGAGGCCTAGAGTAGTAGAGTAGAGGCCTAGAGTAGTAGAGTAGAGGCCTAGATTAGTAGAGTAGTAGAGTAGTAGAGTAGTAGTGTAGAGGCCTAGAGTAGTAGAGTAGAGGCCTAGAGTAGTAGAGTAGTAGAGTAGTAGAGTAGTAGTGTAGAGGCCTAGAGAGTAGTAGAGTAGTAGAGTAGAGGCCTAGTGTAGTAGTGTAGAGGCCTAGTGTAGTAGAGTAGTAGAGTAGTAGTGTAGAGGCCTAAAGAGTAGTAGAGTAGTAGAGTAGAGGCCTAGAGTAGTAGTGTAGAGGCCTAGAGTAGTAGAGTAGAGGCCTAGAGTAGTAGAGTAGTAGAGTAGAGGCCTAGAGTAGTAGAGTAGAGGCCTAGAGTAGTAGAGTAGTAGAGTATAGGCCTATAGTAGTAGTGTAGAAGCCTAGAGGAGTAGAGTAGAGGCCTAGAGTAGTAGTGTAGAGGCCTAGTGTAGTAGAGTAGAGGCCTAGAGTAGTAGAGTAGAGGCCTAGAGTAGTAGAGTAGTAGAGTAATAGAGTAGTAGAGTAGTAGTGTAGAGGCCTAGAGAGTAGTAGAGTAGTAGAGTAGAGGCCTAGAGTAGTAGAGTAGTAGAGTAGTAGAGTAGTAGTGTAAAGGCCTAGAGAGTAGTAGAGTAGTAGAGTTGAGGCCTAGAGTAGTAGAGTAGTAGAGTAGTAGAGTAGTAGTGTAGAGGCCTAGAGAGTAGTAGAGTAGTAGAGTAGAGGCCTAGAGTAGTAGAGTAGAGGCCTAGTGTAGTAGAGTAGTAGAGTAGTAGAGTAGTAGAGTAGTAGTGTAGAGGCCTAGAGAGTAGTAGAGTAGTAGAGTAGAGGCCTAGAGTAGTAGAGTAGAGGCCTAGAGTAGTAGAGTAGTAGAGTAGTAGAGTAGTAGTGTAGAGGCCTAGAGAGTAGTAGAGTAGTAGAGTTGAGGCCTAGAGTAGTAGAGTAGTAGAGTAGTAGAGTAGTAGAGTAGAGGCCTAGAGTAGTAGAGTAGTAGAGTAGAGGCCTAGAGTAGTAGTGTAGAGGCCTAGAGTAGTAGAGTAGTAGTGTAGAGGCCTAGAGTAGTAGGGAAGAGGCCTAGAGTAGTAGTGTAGTAGAGTAGAGGCCTAGAGTAGTAGAGTAGTAGAGTAGGGGCCTAGAGTAGTAGAGTAGAGGCCTAGAGTAGTAGAGTAGAGGCCTAGAGTAGTAGAGTAGTAGAGGAGAAGAGTAGAGGCCTAGAGTAGTAGAGTAGAGGCCTAGAGTAGCAGAGTAGAGGCCTAGAGTAGTAGAGTAGAGGCCTAGAGTAGTAGAGTAGTAGAGTATAGGCCTAGAGTAGTAGAGTAGAAGAGTAGTAGAGTAGTAGTGTAGAGGCCTAGAGTAGTAGAGTAGAGGCCTAGAGTAGTAGATTAGAGGCCTAGAGTAGTAGAGTAGAGGCCTAGAGTAGTAGAGTAGAGGCCTAGAGTAGTAGAGTAGTAGAATAGTAGTGTAGAGGCCTAGAGTAGTAGAGTAGAGGCCTAGAGTAGTAGTGTAGAGGCCTAGAGTAGTAGAGTTGAGGCCTAGAGTAGTAGTGTAGAGGCCTAGAGTAGTACTGTAGAGGCCTAGAGTAGTAGAGTAGAGTAGTAGAGTAGTAGAGTAGTAGTTTAGAAGCCTAGAGGAGTAGAGTAGAGGCCTAGAGTAGTAGTGTAGAGGCCTAGTGTAGTAGAGTAGAGGCCTAGTGTAGTAGAGTAGAGGCCTAGAGTAGTAGAGTAGAGGCCTAGAGTAGTAGAGTAGTAGAGTAGTAGAGTAGTAGAGTAGTAGTGTAGAGGCCTAGAGAGTAGTAGAGTAGTAGAGTAGAGGCCTAGAGTAGTAGTGTAGAGGCCTAGAGTAGTAAAGTAGAGGCCTAGAGTAGTAGAGTAGTAGAGTAGTAGTGTAGAGGCCTAGAGAGTAGTAGAGTAGTAGAGTAGAGGCCTAGAGTAGTAGTGTAGAGGCCTAGAGTAGTAGAGTAGAGGCCTAGAGTAGTAGAGTAGTAGAGTAGAGGCCTAGAGTAGTAGAGTAGAGGCCTATAGTAGTAGAGTAGTAGAGTATAGGCCTAGAGTAGTAGTGTAGAAGCCTAGAGGAGTAGAGTAGAGGCCTAGAGTAGTAGTGTAGAGGCCTAGTGTAGTAGAGTAGAGGCCTAGAGTAGTAGA
This sequence comes from Salvelinus fontinalis, assembly GCF_029448725.1. Lineage (NCBI taxonomy): Eukaryota > Metazoa > Chordata > Actinopteri > Salmoniformes > Salmonidae > Salvelinus > Salvelinus fontinalis. The sequence continues at coordinate 38,373,960 of NC_074686.1, read as the reverse complement.
GTAGAGGCCTAGAGTAGTAGAGTAGTAGAGTAGTAGAGTAGTAGTGTAGAGGCCTAGAGAGTAGTAGAGTAGCAGGGTAGAGGCCTAGAGTAGTAGAGTAGAGGCCTAGAGTAGTAGAGTAGAGGCCTAGTGTAGTAGAGTAGAGGCCTAGAGTAGTAGAGTAGAGGCCTAGAGTAGTAGAGTAGAGGCCTAGAGTAGTAGAATAGTAGAGTAGTAGAGTAGTAGAGTAGTAGTGTAGAAGCCTAGAGGAGTAGAGTAGAGGCCTAGAGTAGTAGAGTAGAGGCCTAGAGTAGTAGAGTAGAGGCCTAGAGTAGTAGAGTAGTAGAGTAGTAGAGTAGTAGAGTAGTAGTGTAGGGGCCTTGAGTAGTAGTGTTGTAGAGTAGAGGCCTAGAGTAGTAGAGTAGAGGCCTAGAGTAGTAGGGTAGTAGTGTAGAGGCCTAGAGTAGTAGAGTAGAGGCCTAGAGTAGTAGTGTAGAAGAGTAGAGGCCTAGCGTAGTAGAGTAGTAGAGTAGTAGAGTAGAGGCCTAGAGTAGTAGAGTATTAGAGTAGAGGCCTAGAGTAGTAGTGTAGAGGCCTAGAGTAGTAGAGTAGTAGAGTAGAGGCCTAGAGTAGTAGTGTAGAGGCCTAGAGTAGTAGAGTAGAGGCCTAGAGTAGTAGAGTAGAGGCCTAGAGTAGTAGAGTTGAGGCCTAGAGTAGTAGAGTAGCAGAGTAGTAGAGTAGAGGCCTAGATTAGTAGAGTAGAGGCCTAGAGTAGTAGAGTAGTAGAGTAGAGGCCTAGAGTAGTAGAGTAGTAGAGTAGTAGAGTAGAGGCCTAGAGTAGTAGAGTAGTAGAGTAGAGGCCTAGAGTAGTAGTGTAGAGGCCTAGAGTAGTAGAGTAGAGTTCTAGAGTAGTAGTGTAGTAGAGTAGAGGCCTAGAGTAGTAGAGTAGTAGAGTAGAGGCCTAGAGTAGTAGAGTAGAGGCCTAGAGTAGTAGAGTAGTAGAGTAGAGGCCTAGAGTAGTAGAGTAGAGACCTAGAGTAGTAGAGTAGTAGAGTTGAGGCCTAGAGTAGTAGAGTAGAGGCCTAGAGTAGTAGATTAGTAGAGTAGAGGCCTAGAGTAGTAGTGTAGTAGTGTAGTAGTGTAGTAGTGTAGTAGTGTAGAGGCCTAGAGTAGTAGAGTAGAGGCCTAGAGTAGTAGGGTAGTAGAGTAGTAGAATAGTAGTGTAGAGGCCTAGAGAAGTAGAGTAAAGGCCTAGAGTAGTAGTGTAGTAGTGTAGAGGCCTAGAGTAGTAGAGTAGAGAACTAGAGTAGTAGTGTAGAGGCCTAGAGTAGTAGAGTAGAGGCCTAGAGTAGTAGTGTAGAGGCCTAGAGTAGTACTGTAGAGGCCTAGAGTAGTAGAGTAGAGTAGTAGAGTAGTAGAGTAGTAGTGTAGAAGCCTAGAGGAGTAGAGTAGAGGCCTAGAGTAGTAGAGTAGAGGCCTAGAGTAGTAGAGTAGAGGCCTAGATTAGTAGAGTAGTAGAGTAGTAGAGTAGTAGTGTAGAGGCCTAGAGTAGTAGAGTAGAGGCCTAGAGTAGTAGAGTAGTAGAGTAGTAGAGTAGTAGTGTAGAGGCCTAGAGAGTAGTAGAGTAGTAGAGTAGAGGCCTAGTGTAGTAGTGTAGAGGCCTAGTGTAGTAGAGTAGTAGAGTAGTAGTGTAGAGGCCTAAAGAGTAGTAGAGTAGTAGAGTAGAGGCCTAGAGTAGTAGTGTAGAGGCCTAGAGTAGTAGAGTAGAGGCCTAGAGTAGTAGAGTAGTAGAGTAGAGGCCTAGAGTAGTAGAGTAGAGGCCTAGAGTAGTAGAGTAGTAGAGTATAGGCCTATAGTAGTAGTGTAGAAGCCTAGAGGAGTAGAGTAGAGGCCTAGAGTAGTAGTGTAGAGGCCTAGTGTAGTAGAGTAGAGGCCTAGAGTAGTAGAGTAGAGGCCTAGAGTAGTAGAGTAGTAGAGTAATAGAGTAGTAGAGTAGTAGTGTAGAGGCCTAGAGAGTAGTAGAGTAGTAGAGTAGAGGCCTAGAGTAGTAGAGTAGTAGAGTAGTAGAGTAGTAGTGTAAAGGCCTAGAAAGTAGTAGAGTAGTAGAGTTGAGGCCTAGAGTAGTAGAGTAGTAGAGTAGTAGAGTAGTAGTGTAGAGGCCTAGAGAGTAGTAGAGTAGTAGAGTAGAGGCCTAGAGTAGTAGAGTAGAGGCCTAGTGTAGTAGAGTAGTAGAGTAGTAGAGTAGTAGAGTAGTAGTGTAGAGGCCTAGAGAGTAGTAGAGTAGTAGAGTAGAGGCCTAGAGTAGTAGAGTAGAGGCCTAGAGTAGTAGAGTAGTAGAGTAGTAGAGTAGTAGTGTAGAGGCCTAGAGAGTAGTAGAGTAGTAGAGTTGAGGCCTAGAGTAGTAGAGTAGTAGAGTAGTAGAGTAGTAGTGTAGAGGCCTAGAGAGTAGTAGAGTAGTAGAGT
>NC_074686.1:38321518-38366518 GCF_029448725.1 Salvelinus fontinalis | reverse complement strand
CATTACACCACTCGTCATTGTTCTCTGGCGTGCAGCTGCTCCCGATGGGGAAGAAATTTGACAAACTGACTTGTTGGAAAGGTGGTGCCACATGGTGCCACATTGAAAGTCACTGAGATCTTCAGTAAGACCCTTCTACTTTCAATGTTTATCTCTTTAACTAGGCAAGTCAGTTGAGATCAAATTCTTATTTACAATGACGGCCTAGGAACAGTGGGTTAACTGCCTTGTTCAGAACAACAGATGTTTATCTTGTCAGCTCGGGGATTCGATCTTGCAACCTTTTTGGTTACTAGTCCTACGCTCTAACCACTAGGCTACTTACCACCCCATTTCTCTACATGGGACTGTGTGACTATAGTCCCTAACGTGTCTCTCCAACAGTTATCCCATTAACTCATGTTCTTTANTGATTCATCACTCCAGAGAACACATTACACCACTCGTCATTGTTCTCTGGCGTGCAGCTGCTCCCGATGGGGAAGAAATTTGACAAACTGACTTGTTGGAAAGGTGGTGCCACATGGTGCCACATTGAAAGTCACTGAGATCTTCAGTAAGACCCTTCTACTTTCAATGTTTATCTCTTTAACTAGGCAAGTCAGTTGAGATCAAATTCTTATTTACAATGACGGCCTAGGAACAGTGGGTTAACTGCCTTGTTCAGAACAACAGATGTTTATCTTGTCAGCTCGGGGATTCGATCTTGCAACCTTTTTGGTTACTAGTCCTACGCTCTAACCACTAGGCTACTTACCACCCCATTTCTCTACATGGGACTGTGTGACTATAGTCCCTAACGTGTCTCTCCAACAGTTATCCCATTAACTCATGTTCTTTAATCTCTCCCAGTCACACTCCCTGGACCACTGATACACCAGCGTATAAGGGTGTATCAGTGGTTTCCACCCCTCTCTCTTGCTTCCTCACAATCTCCTTGGTCTCCTCTCTCTCTTCTCTCCCCTCCATCTTTTGTTCCCACTTCAAGTTCCTCTTCGCTCTCATCTCTCCCTCTTACTCCTCTCTCCCTCTCATCTCTAGGCGTACAGAAGCCCATAGGCGTACAGAGGCTCATTATCAGCAACCATCACTCCTGTGTTCCAATGGCACGTTGTGTTAGCTAATCCAAGTTTATCATTTTAAAAGGCTAGTTGATCATTAGAAAACCCTTTTGCAATTATGTTAGCACAGCTGAAAACTGTTGTCCTGATTAAAGAAGCAACACAACTGGCCTTCTTTAGACTAGTTGAGTATCTGGAATATCACCATTTGTGGGTTCGATTACAGGCTCAAAATGGCCAGAAACAAAGAATTTTCTTCTGAAACTCGTCAGTCTATTCTTGTTCTGAGAAATGAAGGCTATTCCATGCGAGAAATTGCCAAGAAACTGAAGATCTCGTACAACGCTGTGTACTACTCCCTTCACAGAACAGCTCACACTGGCTCTAACCAGAATATAAAGGGGAGTGGGAGGCCCCGGTGCACAACTGAGCAAGAGGACAAGTACATTAGAGTGTCTAGTTTGAGAAACAGACGCCTCACAAGTCCTCAACTGGCAGCTTCATTAAATAGTACCCACAAAACACCAGTCTCAACGTCAACAGTGAAGAGAAAACTCCGGGATGCTGGCCTTCTAGGCAGAGTTGCAAAGAAAAAGCTAATATCTCAGACTGGCCAATAAAAAGATTAAGATGGGCAAAGTACACAGTCAACGCCTCTTCACTGTTGACGTTGAGACTGGTGTTTTGCGTACCCCAAACTTTTGAACGGTAATGTATATTTTAAAATATATTCTCCTTCTATTTTTCCCCCCCGTTTCTTCCTCTGCTTCTAATCATAAAACACATATACACACCCTTAAAGTGATTTCCTCTTTAACCTCCCGATGGCCCTCGTTAACACACACACACACGCACGCACGCACGCACACACACAGACACACACACACGCACACACACACACACACACACACACACACACACGCACGCACGCACGCACACACACACACACTCACACACCTCCTTGCTGTTAATCTCTTGATTCATTTACACTCGTTCATTTACACAGCATCATTAATGCACATTAGCACCTCTCTGTTATCACACCCCCAATGTGTGTAAATAAGACCAGCCAGGAACACTGTGTGTGAATGAGACCAGCCAGGAACACTGTGTGTGAATGAGACCAGCCAGGAACACTGTGTGTGAATGAGACCAGCCAGGAACACTGTGTGTGTGAATGAGACCAGCCAGGAACACTGTGTGTGTAAATGAGACCAGGCCAGGAACACTGTGTGTGAATGAGACCAGGCCAGGAACACTGTGTGTGAATGAGACCAGCCAGGAACACTGTGTGTGAATGAGACCAGGCCAGGAACACTGTGTGTAAATGAGACCAGCCAGGAACACTGTGTGTGAATGAGACCAGCCAGGAACACTGTGTGTGTGAATGAGACCAGCCAGGAACACTGTGTGTGTGAATGAGACCAGCCAGGAACACTGTGTGTGTGAATGAGACCAGCCAGGAACACTGTGTGTGAATGAGACCAGCCAGGAACACTGTGTGTGAATGAGACCAGCCAGGAACACTGTGTGTGAATGAGACCAGCCAGGAACACTGTGTGTAAATGAGACCAGCCAGGAACACTGTGTGTAAATGAGACCAGCCAGGAACACTGTGTGTGAATGAGACCAGCCAGGAACACTGTGTGTAAATGAGACCAGCCAGGAACACTGTGTGTGAATGAGACCAGCCAGGAACACTGTGTGTAAATGAGACCAGCCAGGAACACTGTGTGTGAATGAGACCAGCCAGGAACACTGTGTGTAAATGAGACCAGCCAGGAACACTGTGTGTGAATGAGACCAGCCAGGAACACTGTGTGTGTAAATGAGACCAGCCAGGAACACTGTGTGTGAATGAGACCAGCTTGGAAAACACTGTGTGTGTGAATGAGACCAGCCAGGAACACTGTGTGTGAATGAGACCAGCCAGGAACACTGTTGGTAAATGAGACCAGCCAGGAACACTGTGTGTGTGAATGAGACCAGCCAGGAACACTGTGTGTGAATGAGACCAGCCAGGAACACTGTGTGTGTGAATGAGACCAGCCAGGAACACTGTGTGTGAATGAGACCAGCCAGGAACACTGTGTGTGTGAATGAGACCAGCCAGGAACACTGTGTGTGAATGAGACCAGCCAGGAACACTGTGTGTGAATGAGACCAGCCAGGAACACTGTGTGTAAATGAGACCAGCCAGGAACACTGTGTGTGTGAATGAGACCAGCCAGGAACACTGTGTGAATGAGACCAGCAAGGAACACTGTGTGTGAATGAGACCAGCCAGGAACACTGTGTGTAAATGAGACCAGCCAGGAACACTGTGTGTGTGAATGAGACCAGCCAGGAACACTGTGTGAATGAGACCAGCAAGGAACACTGTGTGTGAATGAGACCAGCCAGGAACACTGTGTGTAAATGAGACCAGCCAGGAACACTGTGTGTGTGAATGAGACCAGCCAGGAACACTGTGTGTGTGAATGAGACCAGCCAGGAACACTGTGTGTGAATGAGACCAGCCAGGAACACTGTGTGTAAATGAAACCAGCCAGGAACACTGTGTGTGAATGAGACCAGCCAGGAACACTGTGTGTGTGAATGAGACCAGCCAGGAACACTGTGTGTGAATGAGACCAGCCAGGAACACTGTGTGTGTGAATGAGACCAGCCAGGAACACTGTGTGTGAATGAGACCAGCCAGGAACACTGTGTGTGAATGAGACCAGCCAGGAACACTGTGTGTGAATGAGACCAGCCAGGAACACTGTGTGTGAATGAGACCAGCCAGGAACACTGTGTGTGAATGAGACAGGAGTTATTGGTTCTATTTAACAGACACAGTGGAACAGTGTATTGTAAGTGGGTTGTCTGTGGCTGTTCACAAAGGATACCCTAATCGCTTTTTTAGTGCACTGCTTTTTGGCCAGGGCCCAGGGGGGTGTACCTAATCGCTTTTATAGTGCACTGCTTTTTGACCAGGGCCCAGGGTGGTGTCCCTAATCGCTTTTTTAGTGCACTGCTTTTTGACCAGGGCCCAGGGGGGTGTCCCTAATCGCTTTTATAGTGCACTACTTTTGGCCAGGGGCCATAGTGGTGTCCCTAATCTTTTAATAATCCTTTTATAGTGCACTACTTTTGGTCAGGGCCCAGGGTGGTGTCCCTAATCCCTTTATAGTGCACTACTTTTGGCCAGGGCCCTGGGTGGTGTCCCTAATCCCTTTATAGTGCACTACTTTTGGCCAGGACCCATGGTGTCTTTCTCAGAGTTGTAACCATATAAATATAATCTATATTCTATAGTGACACCATATTGGGTGGATTCTTTAGCTATGGTTACAACAATCACAGATTCCGTAGTGACATCATATCGGGTGGATTCTATATCTATGGTTACAACAATCACAGATTCCGTAGTGACATCATATCGGGTGGCTTCTATATCTATGGTTACAACAATCACAGATTCCGTAGTGACATCATATCGGGTGGATTCTATATCTATGGTTACAACAATCACAGATTCCGTAGTGACATCATATCGGGTGGATTCTATATCTATGGTTACAACAATCACAGATTCCGTAGTGACATCATATCGGGTGGCTTCTATATCTATGGTTACAACAATCACAGATTCCGTAGTGACATCATATCGGGTGGATTCTATATCTATGGTTACAACAATCACAGATTCCGTAGTGACATCATATCGGGTGGATTCTATATCTATGGTTACAACAATCACAGATTCCGTAGTGACATCATATCGGGTGGATTCTATATCTATGGTTACAACAATCACAGATTCCGTAGTGACATCATATCGGGTGGATTCTATATCTATGGTTACAACAATCACAGATTCCGTAGTGACATCATATCGGGTGGACCGCAACCCAACTTCCTTGGGAATCACAGCTGTGTACATTCGACTAATTCTATTTATACAGGTGGATCTTCCTGCCATGCAACTCGAGATCCAAGGCAATATCCGATCAGTCGTGAGCTCCGGCTCTGAGGGTCACGTGTTCAATTCTAGTGATAGACACTCCGTTTATTTGGTTTTGTTTTAACTAACCCTAACCCTAACCCTAACCCCTAAACCTTAACCCTTACCTTAACCATTAGGAATGAATGCCTTACCTAACCATTAGGAATGAATGCCTCAATTTAACCATTAGGAATGAATGTCTCAACTTAACCATTAGGAATGAATGCCTCAACTTAACCATTAGGAATGAATGCCTCAACTTAACCATTAGGAATGAATACCTCAACTTAACCATTAGGAATGAATGCCTCAACTTAACCATTAGGAATGAATGCCTCAACTTAACCATTAGGAATGAATGCCTCAATTTAACCATTAGGAATGAATGTCTCAACTTAACCATTAGGAATGAATGCCTCAACTTAACCATTAGGAATGAATGCCTCAACTTAACCATTAGGAATGAATACCTCAACTTAACCATTAGGAATGAATGCCTCAACTTAACCATTAGGAATGAATGCCTCAACTTAACCATTAGGAATGAATGCCTCAACTTAACCATTAGGAATGAATGCCTCAACTTAACCATTAGGAATGAATGCCTCAACTTAACCATTATGAATGAATTCCTCAACTTAACCATTAGGAATGAATGCCTCAACTTAGCCATTAGGAATGAATGCCTCAACTTAACCATTAGGAATGAATGCCTCAACTTAACCATTAGGAATGAATGCCTCAACTTAACCATTAGGAATGAATGCCTCAACTTAACCATTAGGAATGAATGCCTCAACTTAACCATTAGGAATGAATGCCTCAACTTAACCATTATGAATGAATTCCTCAACTTAACCATTAGGAATGAATGCCTCAACTTAGCCATTAGGAATGAATGCCTCAACTTAACCATTAGGAATGAATGCCTCAACTTAACCATTAGGAATGAATGCCTCAACTTAACCATTAGAAATGAATGCCTCAACTTAACCATTACGAATGAATGCCTCAACTTAACTGTGGAGTTGTTTCTGTTGTAACCCAAAAGAGAGGAGAGTGAGAGAAGAGAAGAGAGTCCAAAACCTATTTTCTAAGCCTGTCCCAGAAGACCCTGGGCATAGTGACCATCCAAACATGGAATGTTTAGGGAATCATTGGGAATGAGCTCCATGTGGTTGTCTTGGGAATGTGTGTGTGTGTGTGTGTGTGTGTGTGTGTGTGTGTGTGTGTGTGTGTGTGTGTGTGTGTGTGTGTGTGTGTGTGTGTGTGTGTGTGTGTGTGTGTGTGTGTGTGTGTGTGTGTGTGTGTGTGTGTGTGTGTGTGTGTGTGTGTGTGTGTGTGTGTGTGTGTGCGTGTGCGTGCGTGGTGTGTATGTGTGTTTGTGTAGGGAATAGTGTGACATTTGAGAGGTGAAAACACACCTATGTCAATATCGTCTCTGACATCTGAGACCGAGGCCACACATGGACCCAACAGTGACAATAAACACAGAGAAAACAGGGTTTAACTGAGAACATTCCTCAGATGGAAGGAGATAGGGAAGGACAGAGATAGTGAGAAGGAGATAGGGAGGGACAGAGATAGTGAGAAGGAGATAGGGAGGGACAGAGATAGTGAGAAGGAGATAGGGAGGGACAGAGATAGTGAGAAGGAGATAGGGAGGGACATAGATAGTGAGGAGATAGGGAGGGACAGAGATAGTGAGAAGGAGATAGGGAGGGACAGATATAGTGAGAAGGAGATAGGGAGGGACAGAGATAGTGAGAAGGAGATAGGGAGGGACAGAGATAGTGAGAAGGAGATAGGGAGGGAAAGAGATAGTGAGAAGGAGATAGGGAGGGACAGAGATATTGAGAAGGAGATAGGGAGGGACAGAGATAGTGAGAAGGAGATAGGGAGGGACAGAGATAGTGAGAAGGAGATAGGGAGGGACAGAGATAGTGAGAAGGAGAAAGGGAGGGACAGAGATAGTGAGAAGGAGATAGGGAGGGACAGAAATAGTGAGAAGGAGATAGGGAGGGACAGAGATAGTGAGAAGGAGATAGGGAAGGACAGAGATAGTGAGAAGGAGATAGGGAGGGACAGAGATAGTGAGAAGGAGAAAGGGAGGGACAGAGATAGTGAGAAGGAGATAGGGAGGGACAGGGATAGTGAGAAGGAGATAGGGAGGGACAGAGATAGTGAGAAGGAGATAGGGAGGGACAGAGATAGTGAGAAGGATATAGGGAAGGACAGAGATAGTGAGAAGGAGATAGGGAGGGACAGAGATAGGGAGAAGGAGATAAGGAGGGACAGAGATAGGGAGAAGGAGATAGGGAGGGACAGAGATAGTGAGAAGGAGATAGGGAGGGACAGAGATAGTGAAAGGAGATAGGGAGGGACAGAGATAGTGAGAAGGAGATAGGGAGGGACAGAGATAGGGAGAAGGAGATAGGGAGGGGCAGAGATAGTGAGAAGGAGATAGGGAGGGACAGAGATAGTGAGAAGGAGATAGGGAGGGACAGAGATAGGGAGAAGGAGATAGGAAGTTACAGAGATAGGGAGAAGGAGATAGGGAGGGACAGAGATAGTGAGAAGGAGATAGGGAGGGACAGAGATAGGGAGAAGGAGATAGGGAGGGACAGAGATAGGGAGAAGGAGATAGGAAGTTACAGAGATAGGGAGAAGGAGATAGGGAGGGACAGAGATAGGGAGAAGGAGATAGGGAGGGACAGCGATAGTGAGAAGGAGATAGGGAGGTACAGAGATAGTGAGAAGGAGATAGGAAGTTACAGAGATAGGGAGAAGGAGATAGGGAGGGACAGAGATAGGGAGAAGGAGATAGGGAGGGACAGAGATAGGGAGAAGGAGATAGGGAGGGACAGAGATAGGGAGAAGGAGATAGGGAGGGACAGCGATAGTGAGAAGGAGATAGGGAGGTACAGAGATAGTGAGAAGGAGATAGGGAGGGACAGAGATAGGGAGAAGGAGATAGGGAGGGACAGAGATAGGGAGAAGGAGATAGGGAGGGACAGAGATAGTGAGAAGGAGATAGGGAGGGACAGAGATAGGGAGAAGGAGATAGGGAGGGACAGAGATAGTGAGAAGGAGATAGAGAGGGACAGCGATAGTGAGAAGGAGATAGGGAGGTACAGAGATAGTGAGAAGGAGATAGGGAGGGACAGAGATAGTGAGAAGGAGATAGGGAGGGACAGAGATAGTGAGAAGGAGATAGGGAGGGACAGAGATAGTGAGAAGGAGATAGGGAGGGACAGAGATAGTGAGAATTAGATAGGGAGGGACAGAGATAGTGAGAAGGAGAAAGGGAGGGACAGAGATAGTGAGAATGGCAATATTTAATTCTCTATCCTCCTTTTCCAGACCTTCCGCTTTCCTGAAAGGGACAGTGTGGCCAGACAGAGAGAGACACACACACACACACACACACACACACACACACACACACACACACACACACACACACACACACACACACACACACACACACACACACACACACACACACACACACACACACACACACACACACACACGAACACACACACACACACACGAACACACACACACAGCCAGCTTGTCCCTCTAATCCTGATCAACCATGTCTAGACACCTTTTTACTGCATAGTCACTGAATAAGGTAGAAGAGGAGAGGAGAGGGGAGGGGAAAGGGGGAAGGTAGTACAATGAAGACAAGAATGCAGAGGAGAAGGGAAAGACAGAGTGGAAGAGGAGGACAGAGGAACAAAATGAGAGAGGTGTATTGGAGCACAGACATGTGTGCATATGAAATTACATTCATTACTTGCTCTAATCACATGAGAGAGAGAGAGAGAGAGAGAGAGAGAGAGAGAGAGAGAGAGAGAGAGAGAGAGAGAGAGAGAGAGAGAGAGAGAGAGAGAGAGAGAGAGAGAGAGAGAGAGAGAGAGAGAGAGAGAGAGAGAGAGAGAGAGAGAGAGAGAGAGACCTGACACCCTCAGCACTCAGGGGGACAAACACCTACCTGGGGGAGACAGCGTTCCATCCCCCATATGCCCCCCTAGACACAACTACGACAACATAACCAACAAAAACGGGTCACAACTCCTGCAGCTCTGTCGCACGCTGGGTATGTACCCAGTCAATATTAGGCTTCGAGGGGACTCCTATGGTAGGTACAGCAATAGCTCATCTCTTGGCTGTAGTACTGTAGACTACTTTATCACTGACCTCAACCCAGAGTCTCTCAGAGCGTTCACAGTCAGCCCACTGACACCCCTATAAGACCACAACAAAATCACTGTCTACTTGAACAGTGCAATTCACAATCATGAGGCGTCAAAGCCAAAGGAACTGAGTAATATTAAGAAATGCTACAGATGGAAGGAAAGTTGCGTGGAAACCTACCAAAAAACAATTAGGTAACAACAAATTCAATCCCTTTTAGACAACTTCCTGGACAAAACATTTCACTGTAATAGTGAAGGTGTAAATTTGGCAGTAGAAAACCTAAACAGTATATTTGACCTCTCAGCTTTCCTATTAAATGTACAAATTTCAAGCAGAAAAGCAAAGAAAATGAACAAATCAAATGTATTTATATAGCCCTTCTTATATCACTTGATATATCAAAGTGCTGTACAGAAACCCAGCCTAAAACCCCAAACAGCAAGCAATGCAGCTGTAGAAGCACGGTGGCTAGGACAAACTCCCTAGAAAGGCCAAAACCTAAGAAGAAACCTAGAGAGGAACCAGGCTCTGAGGGGTGGCCAGTCCTCTTCTGGCTGTGCCAGGTGGAGATTATAACAGAACATGGCCAAGATGTTCAAATGTTCATAAATGACCAGCATGGTCAAATAATAGTAATCACAGTGAACAGGTCAGGGTTCCATAGCCGCAGGCAGAACAGTTGAAACTGGAGCATCAGCACTGCCAGGTGGACTGGGGACAAAAATGAGTCATCATGTCAGGTAGTCCTGAGTCATGGACCTAGGGCTCAGGTCCTCCGAGAGAGAGAGAGAAAGAAAGAAAGAGAGAATTAGAGAGAGCATACTTAAATTCACACAGGACACCGGATAAGACGGGAGAAGTACTCCAGATATAACAACTGACCCTAGTCCCCGGACACATAAACTACTGCAGCATAAATACTGGAGGCCGAGACAGGAGGGGTCAGGAGACACTGTTGACCCCCGACACATAAACTAGAACAACAGCACAGGAACTTGTGAAGATGCTGGAGGAAACTGGTACAAAAGTATCTAAATCCACAGTAAAACAAGTCTTTTAAATCGACATAACCTGAAAGGCCGCTCAGCAAGGACGAAGCCACTGCTCCAAAACCGCTATAAAAAAGCCCGACTACGGTTTGCAACTGCACATGGGGACAAAGATCGTACTTTTTGGAGAAATGTTCTCCCGTCTGATGAAACAAAAATATAACTGTTTGGCCATATTGACCATCATTATGTTTGGAGGAAAAAGGGGGAGGCTTGCAAGCCGAAGAACATCATCCCAACCGTGAAGCACGGGGTTGGCAGCATCATGTTGTGGGGGTCCTTTGCTGCAGGAGGGACTGGTGCACTTCACAAAATAGATGGCATCATGAGAAGGAACATTATGTGGATATATTGAAGCAACATCTCAAGACATCAGTCAGGAAGTTAAAGCTTGGTCGCAAATGGGTCTCCCAAACGAACAATTACCCCAAGCATACTTACAAAGTTGTGGCAAAATGGCTTACGGACAAGAAGGTCAAGGTATTGGAGTGGCCATCACAAAGCCCTGCCCTAAATCCTATAGAAAATGTGTGGGCAGAACTGAAAAAGCGTGTGCGAGCAAGGAGTCCTACAAATCTGACTCAGTTACACCAGCTCTGTCAGGAGGAATGGGCCAAAATTCACCCAAAATTCACCCAATTTATTGTGGGAAGCTTGTGAAAGGCTACCCGAAATGTTTGACCCAAGTTAAACAATTTAAAGGCAATGCTACCAAATACTAATAGGTGTATGTAAATTTCTGACCCACTGGGAATGTGATGGAAGAAATAAAAGCTGAACTAAATCATTCACTCTACTATTATTCTGACATTTCACATTCTTCAAATAAAGTGGTGATCCTAACTAACCCAAGACAGGGAATTTTTACTTGGATTAAATGTCAGGAGTTGTGAAAAAAACGGAGTTTAAATGTATTTGGCTAAGGTGTATGTAAACTTCCGACTCCAACTGTATCTATCAAAAAGGCAATGTATGGGTACACCACTTTTTTTGGTCCTATAACAACGAACAAACAACAAAAACCTTTACATGATCAATTACAAATCTTAGAATAAACTATTAAAGATGACCAGAACCCACTAAATTCTCCAATGACACTGAATGTAAACAAACCCTCCAACTCAAAAGGCATGTGGTGTTGATGGTGTCCTCAATGAAATTGTAAAATATACAGACCACAAATTCCAATTGGCTATACTAGCATCTTCCCCAATATTTGGAACCAAGGACAGGGGAAGATGCTAATGTGATTAGCATGAGTTTGTAAGTACAGTGCCATGCAAAAGTATTCACCCCCTTGGCGTTTTTCCTATTTTGTTGCATTACAACCTGGATTTTAAATGATTATTATTTGTATTTCATGTAGTCCAAAATGGTGAAATAACTGTTTTTACTTGGTTGAAAAAAAAATTACTAATAAAAATAAAAAAGTGGTGCGTGTGTATGTATTCACCCCCTTTGCAAGGAAGCCCCTAAATAAGATCTGGTGCAACCAATTATCTGGTGCCCCACCCCCTTCAACATATGTATCAACACATTTTCAAGGGCACTAGAGCAGTCTGCAGCACTCGGCATCACCCTACTAGAATCTGAAGTCAAATGCCTACTGCCTGCTGATGATCTGGTGCTTCTGTCCCCAACCAAGGAGGGCCTACAGCAGCACCTAGATCTTCTGCACAGATTCTGCCAGACCTGGGCCCTGACAGTAAATCTCATTAAGACTAAAATAATGGTCTTCCAAAAAAGGTCCAGTTGCCAGGACCACAAACACAAATTCCATCTAGACACCGCTGACATAGAGCACACACAAAAAAAAAAACGATACATATCTCAGCTTAAACATCAGCGTCACATTCTGGAATATCCACCTCATTTTCGAAAGCTTAAACGGAAGCCAAACGCAGAAACTACAGATGCAATTTCCTCCGCGCTGGAGCATTAGCGTAATTCAAATGCCACTAGAAATCTCTTCATTAGCATGTTTCTGTTAGCTCGAAACATCCTGCCAAAATACAACACTGTCCTGCTAAAGTGTAGACCAAACTGCAGAGAAAACCCCCATAACCGATCCAAATGGTGGCCCAATCAGGCAAACAAGATGTGTTTCTAAATGACTAACCGAGATGCATTCAAAACGCCAGGCTTTGGAGCAGTTATTCCCAATGACATAGGCTTTTCACTGCAGTTTACAGCCTAGCCTAGACTACAGTTTTGTACTCACTTGAAAACAATAATAAAAATGTTTCTATACATTGTGTTGTCGTTGTCTAGGTAGAATACATTTCTTGACCCAAAAAAAAAAAAAGCTAAAACATGGTAGCTTTTCGTAGATGCGTAGCCGGGGACTCAGCACAGCCTCGGGAAGGAACATAGTGTATGGACCTCGGATTTAGTTAACTGATGAACATGGATTATTTCGCTGTTTAAAATAAACTGGATATACACTATATATACACTAGTATGAATTCAGCTCTTTCAGCCACACCCGTTGCTGACAGGTGTATAAAATCAAGCACACCGCCATGCAATCTCCATAGACAAACATTGACAGTAGAATGGCCTTAGTGAAGAGCTCAGTAACTTTCAATGTGGCACTGTCATAGGATGCCACCTTTCCAACAAGTTAGTTTGTCAAATTTGTGCCCTGCTATAGCTCCCCTGGTCAACTGTAAGTGTTGTTATTGTGAAGTGGAAACGTCTAGGAGCAACAACGGCTCAGCTGCGAAGTGGTAGGCCACACAAGCTCACAGAAAGGGACCGCCGAGTGCTGAAGCGCGTAAAAATCGTCTGTACTCGGGTTGCAACAATCACTACGGAGTTCCAAACTGCCTCTGGAAGCAACATCAGCACAAGGACTGTTCGTCGGGAGCTTCATGAAATGGGTTTCCATGGCCGATCAGTCATACACAAGCCTAAAATCACCATGCGCAATGCCAAGCGTCAGCTGGAGTGGTGTAAAAATCGCTGCCATTGGACTCTGGAGCAGTGAAAAACGCTACAGCATACAATGACATTCAAAACTATTCTGTGCTTCCAACTTAGTGACAACAGTTTGGGGAAGGCCCCTTTCCTGTTTCAGTATGACAATGCCCCCGTGCACAAAGCAAGTTTCATACAGAAATGGTTTGTTGAGATCGGTTTGGTAGAACTTGACTGTCCTGCACAGAGCCCTGACCTCAACCCATAGAACACCTTTGGGATGAATTGGAACGCCGACTGAGAGCCAGGCCTAATCGCCCAACATCAGTGCCCGACCTCACCAATGCTCTTGTGGCTGAATGGAAGCAAGTCCCCGCAGCAATGTTCCAACGTCTGGTGGAAAACCTTCCCAGGAGAGTGGAGGCTCTCCTGCCCATGATTTCAGAAGACGAGCACATACTTTTGGTCATGTAGTGTATTCACTGCACTATTAAGCCTAACATTGAGCTTTTGAATTATGTTTTAAAATAGTATGCATAAGCTTCTACTTAGGCTATGGGCTTTGTTCTGTTTCGCAATTACGCACCTGGCTTCCCCGCTGCCACGGCTATCCCTCTTAAATCTCAAGGAGTCCCAGGAAAAGCCAGACTACAAGAGCTTTGTCGGAAACTTATTTTGACCTAACAGCCTATTAGAGGAGAGATTCACGCTTCCTCTTGCTTGCTTGCTGTAAAGTAGGCCACAGCGTTGACGGGGGGAGTTCGGAAAGGAGAAGCCTGTCATTTTCCTACAGTAGGCCTATCTTAACACTGCCCTACATCCTGACAAAATACACCCTATGAGTAGCGTGCTAAAGTACCTTTCTGGACCTTCTAAACGGTTGAGAAAAGGACCAAACTGATCCAAATGGTTGCATGATCAGACCGAGGCAGTTATGTCCACATGAAACAAAAGCAGGACGTTTGAGCGATTATTCAAATTAGCCTACATCACTGCGGTTTACAACCAATAGACAATAATTGTGTATACACTTGATAACAGTAATACATTTCCTTATTCCAGTGTGTTGTTGTAGCCTAGGTAGAATAATGTCTTTGGCCTAATCAATAGCGGAGCTTTGGCCTAATCAATAGCGGAGCTTTGGCCTAATCAATAGTGGAGCTTTGGCCTAATCAATAGCGGATCTTTGGCCTAATCAATAGTGGAGCTTTGGCCTAATCAATAGCGGAGCTTTGGCCTAATCAATAGCGGAGCTTTGGCCTAATCAATAGTGGAGCCTTGGCCTAATCAATAGTGGAGCTTTGGCCTAATCAATAGTGGAGCTTTGGCCTAATCAATAGTGGAGCTTTGGCCTAATCAATAGTGGAGCTTTGGCCTAATCAATAGTGGAGCTTTGGCCTAATCAATAGTGGAGCTTTTGCCTAATCAATAGTGGAGCTTTGGCCTAATCAATAGTGGAGCTTTGGCCTAATCAATAGTGGAGCTTTGGCTTAATCAATAGTGGAGCTTTGGCCTAATCAATAGTGGAGCTTTGGCCTAATCAATAGTGGAGCCTTGGCCGAATCAATAGTGGAGCTTTGGCCTAATCAATAGTGGAGCTTTGGCCTAATCAATAGTGGAGCCTTGGCCGAATCAATAGTGGAGCTTTGGCCTAATCAATAGTGGAGCTTTGGCCTAATCAATAGTAGAGCCTTGGCCTAATCAATAGTGGAGCCTTGGCCTAATCAATAGTGGAGCTTTGGCCTAATCAATAGTGGAGCTTTGGCCTAATCAATAGTGGAGCTTTGGCCTAATCAATAGTGGAGCTTTGGCCTAATCAATAGTGGAGCTTTGGCCTAATCAATAGTGGAGCTTTTGCCTAATCAATAGTGGAGCTTTGGCCTAATCAATAGTGGAGCTTTGGCCTAATCAATAGTGGAGCTTTGGCTTAATCAATAGTGGAGCTTTGGCCTAATCAATAGTGGAGCTTTGGCCTAATCAATAGTGGAGCCTTGGCCGAATCAATAGTGGAGCTTTGGCCTAATCAATAGTGGAGCTTTGGCCTAATCAATAGTGGAGCCTTGGCCGAATCAATAGTGGAGCTTTGGCCTAATCAATAGTGGAGCTTTGGCCTAATCAATAGTAGAGCCTTGGCCTAATCAATAGTGGAGCTTTGGCCTAATCAATAGTAGAGCCTTGGCCTAACCAATAGTAGAGCTTTGGCCTATTCAATAGTGGAGCTTTGGCCTAATCAATAGTGGAGCCTTGGCCTAATCAATAGTGGAGCCTTGGCCTAATCAATAGTGGAGCTTTGGCCTCATCAATAGTGGAGCCTTGGCCTAATCAATAGTGGAGCCTTGGCCTAATCAATAGTGGAGCTTTGGCCTCATCAATAGTGGAGCTTTGGCCTCAACAATAGTGGAGCTTTGGCCTAATCAATAGTGGAGCCTTGGCCGAATCAATAGTGGAGCTTTGGCCTCATCAATAGTGGAGCTTTGGCCTCATCAATAGTGGAGCTTTGGCCTCATCAATAGTGGAGCTTTGGCCTCATCAATAGTGGAGCTTTGGCCTCATCAATAGTGGAGCTTTGGCCTCATCAAGAGTGGAGCTTTGGCCTCATCAATAGTGGAGCTTTGGCCTCATCAATAGTGGAGCCTTGGCTGTCCGGGGCTGTAGAGTGCAGCCTGTAGGTGTCTGGTCAGGCTGTAGGTTTTTGGTCAGGGTGTGATCTGAGTGGGCATTCTATGTTGTATGTCTAGTTTGTCTGTTTCTGTGTTTGGCCTGATATGGTTCTCAATCAGAGGCAGGTGTTAGTCGTTGTCTCTGATTGGGAACCATATTTAGGTAGCCTGTTTTGTATTGTGGGTTGTGGGTGATTGTCTATGTGTTAGTTGCCTGTGTCTGCACTGTTATATGTATATAGCGTCACGTTTGTTTTGTTGTTTGTATTAGTTTGGTGTTTCTTCTTAATAATAGAAGAATGTATTCACTTCACGCTGCACCTTGGTCCTCCTCTCTTCTTCATTACGACGAGTGTGACAATAGGCCTCTCCTCTATAGGACATTCCTCTATAGGCCTCTCCTCTATAGGCCTCTCCTCTATAGGCCTCTCCTCTATAGGACATTCCTCTATAGTCCTCTCCTCTATAGGCCTCTCCTCTATAGGACATTCCTCTATAGTCCTCTCCTCTATAGGCCTCTCCTCTATAGGCCTCTCCTCTATAGGCCTCTCCTCTATAGGCCTCTCCTCTATAGGCCTCTCCTCTATAGGCCATTCCTCTATAGGACTCTCCTCTATAGGCCTCTCCTCTGTAGGCCTCTCCTCTATAGGCCTCTCCTCTATAGGCCTCTCCTCTATAGGCCTCTCCTCTATAGGCCTCTCCTCTATAGGCCTCTCCTCTATTGGACATTCCTATATAGGCCTCTCCTCTATAGGCCTCTCCTCTATAGGACATTCCTCTATAGTCCTCTCCTCTATAGGCCTCTCCTCTATTGGACATTCCTCTATAGGCCTCTCCTCTATAGGCCTCTCCTCTATAGGCCTCTCCTCTATAGGCCTTTCCTCTATAGTCCTCTCCTCTATAGGCCTCTCCTCTATAGGCCTCTCCTCTATTGGACATTCCTCTATAGGCCTCTCCTCTATAGGCCTCTCCTCTATTGGACATTCCTCTATAGGACATTCCTCTATAGTCCTCTCCTCTATAGGCCTCTCCTCTATTGGACATTCCTCTATAGGCCTCTCCTCTATAGGCCTCTCCTCTATTGGACATTCCTCTATAGGACATTCCTCTATAGTCCTCTCCTCTATAGTCCTCTCCTCTATTGGATATTCCTCTATAGGCCTCTCCTCTATAGGCCTCTCCTCTATTGGACATTCCTCTATAGGCCTCTCCTCTATAGGCCATTCCTCTATATGCCTCTCCTCTATAGTTCTCTCCTCTATAGGTCTCTCCTCTATAGGCCTCTCCTCTATAGGCCTCTCCTCTATAGGCCTCTCCTCTATAGGCCTCTCCTCTATAGGCCTCTCCTCTATAGGCCTCTCCTCTATATGCCTCTCCTCTATAGTTCTCTCCTCTATAGGTCTCTCCTCTATAGGCCTCTCCTCTATTGGACATTCCTCTATAGGCCTCTCCTCTATAGGCCTCTCCTCTATTGGACATTCCTCTATAGGCCTCTCCTCTATAGGCCTCTCCTCTATTGGACATTACTCTATAGGACATTCCTCTATAGGCCTCTCCTCTATAGGCCTCTCCTCTATTGGACATTCCTCTATAGGCCTCTCCTCTATAGGCCATTCGTCTATATGCCTCTCCTCTATAGGCCTCTCCTCTATAGTCCTCTCCTCTATAGGCCATTCCTCTATAGGCCTCTCCTCTGTAGGCCTCTCCTCTGTAGGCCTCTCCTCTATAGGCCTCTCCTCTGGAGGCCTCTCCTCTGTAGGCCATTCCTCTATAGGCCTCTCCTCTATAGGACATTCCTCTATAGGACATTCCTCTATAGGCCTCTCCTCTACAGGCCTCTCCCCTATAGGCCTCTCCTCTATAGGCTTCTCCTCTATTGGACATGCCTCTATAGGCCTCTCCTCTATTGGACATTTCTCTATAGGCCTCTCCTCTATAGGCCTCTCCTCTACTGGACATTCCTCTATAGGACATTCCTCTATAGGCCTTTCCTCTATAGGCCTCTCCTCTATTGGACATTCCTCTATAGGCCTCTCCTCTATAGGCCATTCCTCTATATGCCTCTCCTCTATAGGCCTCTCCTCTATAGGCCTCTCCTCTATAGGCCTCTCCTCTATAGGCCTCTCCTCTATAGTCCTCTCCTCTAAAGGCCTCTCCTCTATTGGACATTCCTCTATAGGCCTCTCCTCTATAGGCCTCTCCTCTATTGGACATTCCTCTATAGGCCTCTCCTCTATAGGCCTCTCCTCTATATGCCTCTCCTCTATAGGCCTCTCCTCTATAGACCTCTCCTCTATAGGCCTCTCCTCTATAGGCCTCTCCTCTATAGACCCCTCCTCTATAGGCCTCTCCTCTATAGGCCTCTCCTCTATAGGCCTCTCCTCTATAGACCTCTCCTCTATAGGCCTCTCCTCTATAGGCCTCTCCTCTATTGGACATTCCTCTATAGGACATTCCTCTATAGGACATTCCTCTATAGTCCTCTCCTCTATAGGCCTCTCCTCTATTGGACATTCCTCTATAGGCCTCTCCTCTATAGGCCATTCCTCTATTGGACATTCCTCTATAGGACATTCCTCTATAGTCCTCTCCTCTATAGTCCTCTCCTCTATTGGATATTCCTCTATAGGCCTCTCCTCTATAGGCCTCTCCTCTATTGGACATTCCTCTATAGGCCTCTCCTCTATGGGCCATTCCTCTATATGCCTCTCCTCTATAGTTCTCTCCTCTATAGGTCTCTCCTCTATAGGCCTCTCCTCCATAGGCCTCTCCTCTATAGGCCTCTCCTCTATAGGCCTCTCCTCTATAGGCCTCTCCTCTATAGGCCTGTCCTCTATAGGCCTCTCCTCTATAGTTCTCTCCTCTATAGGCCTCTCCTCCATAGACCTCTCCTCTATAAGCCTCTCCCCTAAAGGCCTCTCCTCTATAGGCCTCTCCTCTATTGGCCATTCCTCTATAGGCCTCTCCTCTATAGGCCTCTCCTCTATAGGCCTCTCCTCTATAGGACATTCCTCTATAGTCCTCTCCTCTAAAGGCCTCTCCTCTATTGGACATTCCTCTATAGGCCTCTCCTCTATAGGCCTCTCCTCTATTGGACATTCCTCTATAGGCCTCTCCTCTATAGGCCATTCCTCTATATGCCTCTCCTCTATAGTTCTGTCCTCTATAGGGCTCTCCTCTATAGGCCTCTCCTCTATAGACCTCTCCTCTATAGGCCTCTCCTCTATAGGCCTCTCCTCTATAGGCCTCTCCTCTATAGGCCTCTCCTCTATAGGCCATTCCTCTATAGGCCATTCCTCTATAGGACATTCCTCTATAGGCCTCTCCTCTGTAGGCCTCTCCTCTATAGGCCTCTACTCTATAGGCCTCTCCTCTATATGCCTCTCCTCTATTGGACATTCCTCTATAGGCCTCTCCTCTATAGGCCTCTCCTCTATAGGCCTCTCCTCTACAGGCCTCTCCTCTATTGGACATTCCTCTATAGGCCTCTCCTCTATAGGCCTCTCCTCTATTGGACATTCCTCTATAGGCCTCTCCTCTATAGTCCTCTCCTCTATAGGCCTCTCCTCTATTGGACATTCCTCTATAGGCCTCTCCTCTATAGGCCTCTCCTCTATTGGACATTCCTCTATAGGCCTCTCCTCTATAGGCCATTCCTCTATATGCCTCTCCTCTATAGTTCTGTCCTCTATAGGGCTCTCCTCTATAGGCCTCTCCTCTATAGACCTCTCCTCTATAGGCCTCTCCTCTATAGGCCTCTCCTCTATAGGCCTCTCCTCTATATGCCTCTCCTCTATAGGCCATTCCTCTATAGGACATTCCTCTATAGGCCTCTCCTCTGTAGGCCTCTCCTCTATAGGCCTCTCCTCTATAGGCCTCTCCTCTATAGGCCTCTCCTCTATTGGACATTCCTCTATAGGCCTCTCCTCTATAGGCCTCTCCTCTATAGGCCTCTCCTCTATAGGCCTCTCCTCTATTGGACATTCCTCTATAGGCCTCTCCTCTATAGGCCTCTCCTCTATTGGACATTCCTCTATAGGACATTCCTCTATAGTCCTCTCCTCTATAGGCCTCTCCTCTATTGGACATTCCTCTATAGGCCTCTCCTCTATAGGCCTCTCCTCTATTGGACATTCCTCTATAGGCCTCTCCTCTATAGGCCTCTCCTCTATTGGACATTCCTCTATAGGCCTCTCCTCTATAGGCCTCTCCTCTATTGGACATTACTCTATAGGACATTCCTCTATAGGCCTCTCCTCTATAGGCCTCTCCTCTATTGGACATTCCTCTATAGGCCTCTCCTCTATAGGCCATTCCTCTATATGCCTCTCCTCTATAGGCCTCTCCTCTATAGTCCTCTCCTCTATAGGCCATTCCTCTATAGGCCTCTCCTCTGTAGGCCTCTCCTCTGTAGGCCTCTCCTCTGTAGGCCATTCCTCTATAGGCCTCTCCTCTATAGGACATTCCTCTATAGGACATTCCTCTATAGGCCTCTCCTCTACAGGCCTCTCCCCTATAGGTCTCTCCTCTATAGGCCTCTCCTCTATTGGACATTCCTCTATAGGCCTCTCCTCTATTGGACATTTCTCTATAGGCCTCTCCTCTATAGGCCTCTCCTCTATTGGACATTCCTCTATAGGCCTCTCCTCTATAGGCCTCTCCTCTATTGGACATTACTCTATAGGACATTCCTCTATAGGCCTCTCCTCTATAGGCCTCTCCTCTATTGGACATTCCTCTGTAGGCCTCTCCTCTATAGGCCATTCCTCTATATGCCTCTCCTCTATAGGCCTCTCCTCTATAGTCCTCTCCTCTATAGGCCATTCCTCTATAGGCCTCTCCTCTGTAGGCCTCTCCTCTGTAGGCCTCTCCTCTATTGGACATTCCTCTATAGGCCTCTCCTCTATAGGCCATTCCTCTATATGCCTCTCCTCTATAGGCCTCTCCTCTATAGTCCTCTCCTCTATAGGCCATTCCTCTATAGGCCTCTCCTCTGTAGGCCTCTCCTCTGTAGGCCTCTCCTCTGTAGGCCATTCCTCTATAGGCCTCTCCTCTATAGGACATTCCTCTATAGGACATTCCTCTATAGGCCTCTCCTCTACAGGCCTCTCCCCTATAGGTCTCTCCTCTATAGGCCTCTCCTCTATTGGACATTCCTCTATAGGCCTCTCCTCTATTGGACATTTCTCTATAGGCCTCTCCTCTATAGGCCTCTCCTCTATTGGACATTCCTCTATAGGCCTCTCCTCTATAGGCCTCTCCTCTATTGGACATTACTCTATAGGACATTCCTCTATAGGCCTCTCCTCTATAGGCCTCTCCTCTATTGGACATTCCTCTATAGGCCTCTCCTCTATAGGCCATTCCTCTATATGCCTCTCCTCTATAGGCCTCTCCTCTATAGTCCTCTCCTCTATAGGCCATTCCTCTATAGGCCTCTCCTCTGTAGGCCTCTCCTCTGTAGGCCTCTCCTCTATAGGCCTCTCCTCTGGAGGCCTCTCCTCTGTAGGCCATTCCTCTATAGGCCTCTCCTCTATAGGCCTCTCCTCTATAGGACATTCCTCTATAGGCCTCTCCTCTACAGGCCTCTCCCCTATAGGCCTCTCCTCTATAGGCCTCTCCTCTATTGGACATTCCTCTATAGGCCTCTCCTCTATTGGACATTTCTCTATAGGCCTCTCCTCTATAGGCCTCTCCTCTATTGGACATTCCTCTATAGGACATTCCTCTATAGGCCTCTCCTCTATAGGCCTCTCCTCTATTGGACATTCCTCTATAGGCCTCTCCTCTATAGTCCTCTCCTCTATATGCCTCTCCTCTATAGGCCTCTCCTCTATAGGCCTCTCCTCTATAGGCCTCTCCTCTATAGGCCTCTCCTCTGTAGGCCTCTCCTCTATAGGCCTCTCCTCTATAGGCCATTCCTCTATAGGCCTCTCCTCTATAGGCCTCTCCTCTATAGGCCATTCCTCTATAGGCCATTCCTCTTTAGGCCTCTCCTCTATAGGCCTCTCCTCTATAGGCCTCTCCTCTGTAGGCCTCTCCTCTATAGGCCATTCATCTGTAGGCCATTCCTCTATAGGCCTCTCCTCTATTGGACATTCCTCTATAGGCCTCTCCTCTATAGGCCTCTCCTCTATTGGACATTCCTCTATAGGCCTCTCCTCCATTGGACATTCCTCTATAGGCCTCTCCTCTATAGGCCTCTCCTCTATTGGACATTCCTCTATAGGCCTCTCCTCTATAGGCCTCTCCTCTATTGGATATTCCTCTATAGGCCTCTCCTCTATAGGCCATTCCTCTATATGCCTCTCCTCTATAGGCCTCTCCTCTATAGTCCTCTCCTCTATAGGCCTCTCCTCTATAGGCCTCTCCTCTATAGGCCTCTCCTCTATAGGCCATTCCTCTATAGGACATTCCTCTATAGGCCTCTCCTCTGTAGGCCTCTCCTCTATAGGCCTCTCCTCTATAGGCCTCTCCTCTATAGGCCTCTCCTCTATAGGCCTCTCCTCTATAGGCCTCTCCTCTATAGGCCTCTCCTCTATAGGCCTCTCCTCTATTGGACATTCCTCTATAGGACATTCCTCTATAGTCCTCTCCTCTATAGGCCTCTCCTCTATTGGACATTCCTCTATAGGCCTCTCTCCTCTATAGGCCTCTCCTCTATTGGACATTCCTCTATAGGACATTCTTCTATAGTCCTCTCCTCTATAGTCCTCTCCTCTATTGGATATTCCTCTATAGGCCTCTCCTCTATAGGCCTGTCCTCTATAGGCCTCTCCTCTATAGTTCTCTCCTCTATAGGCCTCTCCTCCATAGACCTCTCCTCTATAGGCCATTCCTCTATATGCCTCTCCTCTATAGGCCTCTCCTCTATAGTCCTCTCCTCTATAGGCCATTCCTCTATAGGCCTCTCCTCTATAGGCCTCTCCTCTATAGGCCATTCCTCTATAGGCCTCTCCTCTATAGGCCTCTCCTCTGTAGGCCTCTCCTCTATAGGCCTCTCCTCTATAGGCCTCTCCTCTATAGGCCTCTCCTCTATAGGCCTCTCCTCTATAGGCCTCTCCTCTATAGGCCTCTCCTCTATTGGACATTCCTCTATAGGACATTCCTCTATAGTCCTCTCCTCTATAGGCCTCTCCTCTATTGGACATTCCTCTATAGGCCTCTCCTCTATAGGCCTCTCCTCTATTGGACATTCCTCTATAGGACATTCTTCTATAGTCCTCTCCTCTATAGTCCTCTCCTCTATTGGATATTCCTCTATAGGCCTCTCCTCTATAGGCCTGTCCTCTATAGGCCTCTCCTCTATAGTTCTCTCCTCTATAGGCCTCTCCTCCATAGACCTCTCCTCTATAAGCCTCTCCCCTAAAGGCCTCTCCTCTATAGGCCTCTCCTCTATTGGCCATTCCTCTATAGGCCTCTCCTCTATAGGCCTCTCCTCTATAGGCCTCTCCTCTATAGGACATTCCTCTATAGTCCTCTCCTCTAAAGGCCTCTCCTCTATTGGACATTCCTCTATAGGCCTCTCCTCTATAGGCCTCTCCTCTATTGGACATTCCTCTATAGGCCTCTCCTCTATAGGCCATTCCTCTATATGCCTCTCCTCTATAGTTCTGTCCTCTATAGGGCTCTCCTCTATAGGCCTCTCCTCTATAGACCTCTCCTCTATAGGCCTCTCCTCTACAGGCCTCTCCTCTATAGGCCTCTCCTCTATAGGCCTCTCCTCTATAGGCCTCTCCTCTATAGGCCTCTCCTCTATAGGACATTCCTCTATAGGCCTCTCCTCTGTAGGCCTCTCCTCTATAGGCCTCTCCTCTATAGGCCTCTCCTCTATAGGCCTCTCCTCTATTGGACATTCCTCTATAGGCCTCTCCTCTATAGGCCTCTCCTCTATAGGCCTCTCCTCTATAGGCCTCTCCTCTATAGTCCTCTCCTCTATAGGCCTCTCCTCTATAGGCCTCTCCTCTATTGGACATTCCTCTATAGGCCTCTCCTCTATAGGCCTCTCCTCTATTGGACATTCCTCTATAGGCCTCTCCTCTATAGTCCTCTCCTCTATAGGCCTCTCCTCTATTGGACAATCCTCTATAGGCCTCTCCTCTATAGGCCTCTCCTCTATTGGACATTCCTCTATAGGACATTCCTCTATAGTCCTCTCCTCTATAGTCCTCTTCTCTATTGGATATTCCTCTATAGGCCTCTCCTCTATAGGCCTCTCCTCTATTGGACATTCCTCTATAGGCCTCTCCTCTATAGGCCATTCCTCTATATGCCTCTCCTCTATAGTTCTCTCCTCTATAGGTCTCTCCTCTATAGGCCTCTCCTCCATAGGCCTCTCCTCTATAGGCCTCTCCTCTATAGGCCTCTCCTCTATAGGCCTCTCCTCTATAGGCCTGTCCTCTATAGGCCTCTCCTCTATAGTTCTCTCCTCTATAGGCCTCTCCTCCATAGGCCTCTCCTCTATAAGCCTCTCCCCTAAAGGCCTCTCCTCTATAGGCCTCTCCTCTATTGGACATTCCTCTATAGTCCTCTCCTCTATAGGCCTCTCCTCTATAGGCCTCTCCTCTATTGGACATTCCTCTATAGGCCTCTCCTCTATTGGACATTCCTCTATAGGCCTCTCCTCTATAGGCCTCTCCTCTATTGGACATTCCTCTATAGGCCTCTCCTCTATAGGCCTCTCCTCTATTGGACATTCCTCTATAGGCCTCTCCTCTATAGGCCTCTCCTCTATTGGACATTACTCTATAGGACATTCCTCTATAGGCCTCTCCTCTATAGGCCTCTCCTCTATTGGATATTCCTCTATAGGCCTCTCCTCTATAGGCCATTCCTCTATATGCCTCTCCTCTATAGGCCTCTCCTCTATAGTCCTCTCCTCTATAGGCCATTCCTCTATAGGCCTCTCCTCTGTAGGCCTCTCCTCTGTAGGCCTCTCCTCTATAGGCCTCTCCTCTGGAGGCCTCTCCTCTGTAGGCCATTCCTCTATAGGCCTCTCCTCTATAGGACATTCCTCTATAGGACATTCCTCTATAGGCCTCTCCTCTACAGGCCTCTCCCCTATAGGCCTCTCCTCTATAGGCCTCTCCTCTATTGGACATTCCTCTATAGGCCTCTCCTCTATTGGACATTTCTCTATAGGCCTCTCCTCTATAGGCCTCTCCTCTATTGGACATTCCTCTATAGGACATTCCTCTATAGGCCTCTCCTCTATAGGCCTCTCCTCTATTGGACATTCCTCTATAGGCCTCTCCTCTATAGGCCATTCCTCTATATGCCTCTCCTCTATAGGCCTCTCCTCTATAGGCCTCTCCTCTATAGGCCTCTCCTCTATAGGCCTCTCCTCTGTAGGCCTCTCCTCTTTAGGCCTCTCCTCTATAGGCCATTCCTCTATATGCCTCTCCTCTATAGGCCTCTCCTCTATAGGCCTCTCCTCTATAGGCCTCTCCTCTATAGGTCTCTCCTCTATAGGCCTCTCCTCTATAGGCCATTCCTCTATAGGCCTCTCCTCTATAGGCCTCTCCTCTATAGGCCTCTCCTCTGTAGGCCTCTCCTCTATAGGCCATTCATCTGTAGGCCATTCCTCTATAGGCCTCTCCTCTATTGGACATTCCTCTATAGGCCTCTCCTCTATAGGCCTCTCCTCTATTGGACATTCCTCTATAGGCCTCTCCTCTATTGGACATTCCTCTATAGGCCTCTCCTCTATAGGCCTCTCCTCTATTGGACATTCCTCTATAGGCCTCTCCTCTATAGGCCTCTCCTCTATTGGATATTCCTCTATAGGCCTCTCCTCTATAGGCCATTCCTCTATATGCCTCTCCTCTATAGGCCTCTCCTCTATAGTCCTCTCCTCTATAGGCCTCTCCTCTATAGGCCTCTCCTCTATAGGCCTCTCCTCTATAGGCCTCTCCTCTATAGGCCATTCCTCTATAGGACATTCCTCTATAGGCCTCTCCTCTGTAGGCCTCTCCTCTATAGGCCTCTCCTCTATAGGCCTCTCCTCTATAGGCCTCTCCTCTATAGGCCTCTCCTCTATAGGCCTCTCCTCTATAGGCCTCTCCTCTATAGGCCTCTCCTCTATAGGCCTCTCCTCTATTGGACATTCCTCTATAGGACATTCCTCTATAGTCCTCTCCTCTATAGGCCTCTCCTCTATTGGATATTCCTCTATAGGCCTCTCCTCTATAGGCCTTTCCTCTATTGGACATTCCTCTATAGGCCTCTCCTCTATAGGCCATTCCTCTATATGCCTCTCCTCTATAGTTCTCTCCTCTATAGGCCATTCCTCTATAGGCCATTCCTCTATATGCCTCTCCTCTATAGGCCTCTCCTCTATAGTCCTCTCCTCTATAGGCCATTCCTCTATAGGCCTCTCCTCTGTAGGCCTCTCCTCTGTAGGCCTCTCCTCTATAGGCCTCTCCTCTGGAGGCCTCTCCTCTGTAGGCCATTCCTCTATAGGCCTCTCCTCTATAGGACATTCCTCTATAGGACATTCCTCTATAGGCCTCTCCTCTACAGGCCTCTCCCCTATAGGCCTCTCCTCTATAGGCCTCTCCTCTATTGGACATTCCTCTATAGGCCTCTCCTCTATTGGACATTTCTCTATAGGCCTCTCCTCTATTGGACATTCCTCTATTGGACATTCCTCTATAGGACATTCCTCTATAGGCCTCTCCTCTATAGGCCTCTCCTCTATTGGACATTCCTCTATAGGCCTCTCCTCTATAGGCCTCTCCTCTATTTGACTCTCCTCTATAGGCCTCTCCTCTATAGGCCTCTCCTCTATAGGCCTCTCCTCTATAGGCCTCTCCTCTGTAGGCCTCTCCTCTATAGGCCTCTCCTCTATAGGCCATTCCTCTATAGGCCTCTCCTCTATAGGCCTCTCCTCTATAGGCCTCTCCTCTGTAGGCCATTCCTCTATAGGCCTCTCCTCTATAGGCCTCTCCTCTATAGGCCTCTCCTCTGTAGGCCTCTCCTCTATAGGCCTCTCCTCTGTAGGCCATTCCTCTATAGGCCTCTCCTCTATAGGCCTCTCCTCTATTGGACATTTCTCTATAGGCCTCTCCTCTATAGGCCTCTCCTCTATTGGACATTCCTCTATAGGCCTCTCCTCTATAGGCCTCTCCTCTATTGGATATTCCTCTATAGGCCTCTCCTCTATAGGCCATTCCTCTATATGCCTCTCCTCTATAGGCCTCTCCTCTATAGTCCTCTCCTCTATAGGCCATTCCTCTATAGGCCTCTCCTCTGTAGGCCTCTCCTCTGTAGGCCTCTCCTCTATAGGCCTCTCCTCTGGAGGCCTCTCCTCTGTAGGCCATTCCTCTATAGGCCTCTCCTCTATAGGACATTCCTCTATAGGACATACCTCTACAGGCCTCTCCTCTACAGGCCTCTCCCCTATAGGCCTCTCCTCTATAGGCCTCTCCTCTATAGGCCTCTCCTCTATTGGACATTCCTCTATAGGCCTCTCCTCTATTGGACATTCCTCTATAGGCCTCTCCTCTATAGGCCTCTCCTCTATTGGACATTCCTCTATAGGACATTCCTCTATAGGCCTCTCCTCTATAGGCCTCTCCTCTATTGGACATTCCTCTATAGGCCTCTCCTCTATATGCCTCTCCTCTATAGGCCTCTCCTCTATAGGCCTCTCCTCTATAGGCCTCTCCTCTATAGGCCTCTCCTCTATAGGCCTCTCCTCTATAGGCCTCTCCTCTGTAGGCCTCTCCTCTATAGGCCTCTCCTCTATAGGCCATTCCTCTATAGGCCTCTCCTCTATAGGCCTCTCCTCTCTAGGCCTCTCCTCTATAGGCCATTCCTCTATAGGCCTCTCCTCTATAGGCCTCTCCTCTATAGGCCTCTCCTCTATAGGCCTCTCCTCTATTGGACATTCCTCTATAGGCCTCTCCTCTATAGGCCTCTCCTCTATAGGCCTCTCCTCTATAGGACATTCTCCTATAGGCCTCTCCTCTATAGGCCTCTCCTCTATAGGCCTCTCCTCTATAGGCCTCTCCTCTGTATGCCTCTCCTCTATTGGACATTCCTCTATAGGCCTCTCCTATATAGGCCTCTCCTCTATAGGCCATTCCTCAAAAGGCCATTCCTCTACAGGCCATTCCTCTACAGGCCATTCCTCTACAGGCCATTCCTCTACAGGCCTCTTGCTAATTGTTGCACAGGACAGACATAGAGATGAGCACGGTGGAAAGTGATACCCAGAGGAATTTAAAACCATTAAAAACTGGAAAGCACTTACTTACAAACTACTTGAGCAATGAGGCAATGCCATGGAAAAAGTTGCACACACGCACGCACGCACGCACGCACGCACGCACACACACACACACACAAACACACACACACACACACACACACAAAATGTTTTTCTGTCTATTTTCTCCCTCTCCTCTCTCTCACCACTATTTTCCCTCTCTCACCACTATCTTCCCTCTCTCTCACCACTATCTTCCCTCTCTCTCATCACTATCTTCCCTCTCTCTCACCACTATCCTCCCTCTCTCTCACTACTATCTTCCCTCTCTCTCACCACTATCTTCCCTCTCTCTCACCACTATCTTCCCTCTCTCTCACCACTATCTTCCCTCTCTCTCACTACTAACTTCCCTCTCTCTCACCACTATCTTCCCTCTCTCTCACCACTATCTTCCCTCTCTCTCACCACTATCTTCCCACTCTCTCACCGCTATCTTCCCTCTCTCTCATCACTATCTCCCCTCTCTCCCCACTATCTTCCCTCTCTCACCACTATCTTCCCTCTCTCACCACTATCGTCCCTCTCTCTCACCACCATCTTCCCTCTCTCTCACCACTATCGTCCCTCTCTCTCACCACTATCTTCCCTCTCTCTCACCACTATCTTCCCTCTCTCTCACTACTATCTTCCCTCTCTCTCACCACTATCTTCCCACTCTCTCACCGCTATCTTCCCTCTCACCACTATCTTCCCTCTCTCTCACTACTATCTTCTCTCTCTCTCATCACTATCTCCCCTCTCTCCCCACTATCTTCCCTGTCTCACCACTATCTTCCCTCTATCACCACTATCGTCCCTCTCTCTCACCTCTATCTTCCCTCTCTCTCACCACTATCTTCCCTCTCTCTCACTACTATCTTACCTCTCTCTCACCACTATCTTCCCTCTCTCTCACTACTATCTTACCTCTCTCTCACCACTATCTTCCCTCTCTCTCACCACTATCTTCCCTCTCTCTCACCGCTATCTTCCCTCTCTCTCACCGCTATCTTCCCTCTCTCTCACCACTATCTTCCCTCTCTCTCATCACTATCTTCCCTCTCTCACCACTATCTTCCCTCTCTCTCACCACTATCTTCTCTCTCTCACCACTATCTTCCCTCTCTCTCACCACTATCTTCCCTCTCTCACCCTTATCTTCCCTCTCTCTCATCACTATCTTCCCTCCTTCTCACTACCATCTTCCATCTCTCACCACTATCTTCCCTCTCTCACCACTATCTTCCCTCTTTCTCACTACTATCTTCCCTCTCTCTCACCACTATCTTCCCTCTTTCTCACTACTACCTTCCCTCTCTCTCACCACTATCTTCCCTCTCTCTCACCACTATCTTCCCTCCTTCTCACTACTATCTTCACTCTCTCACCACTATCTTCCCTCTCTCACCACTATCTTCCCTCTTTCTCACTACTATCTTCCCTCTCTCTCATCACTATCTTCCCTCTCTCTCACCACTATCTTCCCTTTCTCACCACTATCTTCCCTCTCTCTCACCACTATCTTCCCTCTCTCTCACCACTATTTTCCCTCTCTCACCACTAGCTTCCCCCTCTCTCATAACTATCTTCCCTCCTTCTCACTACCATCTTCCATCTCTCACCACTATCTTCCCTCTCTCACCACAATCTTCCCTCTTTCTCACTACTATCTTCCCTCTCTCTCACCGCTATCTTCCCTCTTTCTCACTACTACCTTCCCTCTCTCTCACCACTATCTTCCCTCTCTCTCACCACTATCTTCCCTCTCTCTCATCACTATCTTCCCTCTCTCTCACCACTATCTTCCCTCTCTCTCACCACTATCTTCCCTCTCTCTCACCACTATCTTCCCTCTCTCTCACCACTACCTTCCCTCTCTCACCCTTATCTTCCCTCTCTCTCATCACTATCTTCCCTCCTTCTCACTACCATCTTCCATCTCTCACCACTATCTTCCCTCTCTCACCACTATCTTCCCTCTTTCTCACTACTATCTTCCCTCTCTCTCACCACTATCTTCCCTCTTTCTCACTACTACCTTCCCTCTCTCTCACCACTATCTTCCCTCTCTCTCACCACTATCTTCCCTCCTTCTCACTACTATCTTCACTCTCTCACCACTATCTTCCCTCTCTCACCACTATCTTCCCTCTTTCTTACTACTATCTTCCCTCTCTCTCATCACTATCTTCCCTCTCTCTCACCACTATCTTCCCTTTCTCACCACTATCTTCCCCCTCTCTCACCACTATCTTCCCTCTCTCACCACTATTTTCCCTCTCTCACCACTAGCTTCCCTCTCTCTCATAACTATCTTCCCTCCTTCTCACTACCATCTTCCATCTCTCACCA
Organism: Salvelinus fontinalis; assembly: GCF_029448725.1. Lineage (NCBI taxonomy): Eukaryota > Metazoa > Chordata > Actinopteri > Salmoniformes > Salmonidae > Salvelinus > Salvelinus fontinalis. Next base: position 38,336,024 of record NC_074686.1, on the reverse strand, counting down.
CTATCTTCCCTCTCTCACCACTATCTTCCCTCTTTCTCACTACTATCTTCCCTCTCTCTCACCGCTATCTTCCCTCTTTCTCACTACTACCTTCCCTCTCTCTCACCACTATCTTCCCTCTCTCTCACCACTATCTTCCCTCCTTCTCACTACTATCTTCCCTCTCTCACCACTATCTTCCCTCTCTCACCACTCTTCCCTCTTTCTCACTACTATCTTCCCACTCTCTCACCACTATCTTCCCTCTTTCTCACTACTACCTTCTCTCTCTCAACACTAACTTCCCTCTCTCTCACTACTATCTTCCCTCTCTCTCACCACTATCTTCCCTATCTCTCACCACTATCTTCCCTCTCTCTCACCGCTATCTTCCCTCTCTCTCACCACTATCTTCCCTCTCTCTCACCACTATCTTCCCTCTCTCTTACCGCTATCTTCCCTCTCTCTCACCGCTATCTTCCCTCTCTCTCAGTACTATCTTCCCTCTCTCTCACCACTATCTTCCCTCTTTCTCACTAGTATCTTCCCTCACTCTCACCACTATCTTCCCTCTTTCTCACTACTACCTTCCCTCTCTCTCACCACTATCTTCCCTCTCTCTCACCACTGTCTTCCCTCTCTCTCACCACTATCTGCCCTCTCTCACCACTATCTTCCCTCTCTCTCACCGCTATCTTCCCTCTCTCTCATCACTATCTTCCCTCTCTCTCACCACTATCCTCCCTCTCTCTCACTACTATCTTCCCTCTCTCTCACCACTATCTTCCCCCTCTCTCATCACTATCTTCCCTCTCTCTCACCACTATCTTCCCTCTCTCTCACCACTATCTTCCCTCTCTCTCACCACTATCTTCCCTCTCTCTCACCACTATCTTCCCTCTCTCTCACCACTATCTTCCCTCTCTCTCACCACTATCTTCCCTCTCTCACCACTATCTTCCCTCTCTCTCATCAATATCTTCCCTCCTTCTCACTACCATCTTCCATCTCTCACCACTATCTTCCCTCTCTCACCACTATCTTCCCTCTTTCTCACTACTATCTTCCCTCTCTCTCACCACTATCTTCCCTCTTTCTCACTACTACCTTCCCTCTCTCTCACCACTATCTTCCCTCTCTCTCATCACTATCTTCCCTCCTTCTCACTACTATCTTCACTCTCTCACCACTATCTTCCCTCTCTCACCACTATCTTCCCTCTTTCTCACTACTATCTTCCCTCTCTCATCACTATCTTCCCTCTCTCTCACCACTATCTTCCCTTTCTCACCACTATCTTCCCTCTCTCTCACCACTATCTTCCCTCTCTCTCACCACTATTTTCCCTCTCTCACCACTAGCTTCCCTCTCTCTCATAACTATCTTCCCTCCTTCTCACTTCCATCTACCATCTCTCACCACTATCTTCCCTCTCTCACCACTATCTTCCCTCTTTCTCACTACTATCTTCCCTCTCTCTCACCGCTATCTTCCCTCTTTCTCACTACTACCTTCCCTCTCTCTCACCACTATCTTCCCTCTCTCTCACCACTATCTTCCCTCTCTCTCATCACTATCTTCCCTCTCTCTCACCACTATCTTCCCTCTCTCTCACCACTATCTTCCCTCTCTCTCACCACTATCTTCCCTCTCTCTCACCACTATCTTCCCTCTCTCACCCTTATCTTCCCTCTCTCTCATCACTATCTTCCCTCCTTCTCACTACCATCTTCCATCTCTCACCACTATCTTCCCTCTCTCACCACTATCTTCCCTCTTTCTCACTACTATCTTCCCTCTCTCTCACCACTATCTTCCCTCTTTCTCACTACTACCTTCCCTCTCTCTCACCACTATCTTCCCTCTCTCTCACCACTATCTTCCCTCCTTCTCACTACTATCTTCACTCTCTCACCACTATCTTCCCTCTCTCACCACTATCTTCCCTCTTTCTCACTACTATCTTCCCTCTCTCTCATCACTATCTTCCCTCTCTCTCATCACTATCTTCCCTCTCTCTCACCACTATCTTCCCTTTCTCACCACTATCTTCCCTCTCTCTCACCACTATCTTCCCTCTCTCTCACCACTATTTTCCCTCTCTCACCACTAGCTTCCCTCTCTCTCATAACTATCTTCCCTCCTTCTCACTACCATCTTCCATCTCTCACCACTATCTTCCCTCTCTCACCACTATCTTCCCTCTTTCTCACTACTATCTTCCCTCTCTCTCACCGCTATCTTCCCTCTTTCTCACTACTACCTTCCCTCTCTCTCACCACTATCTTCCCTCTCTCTCACCACTATCTTCCCTCCTTCTCACTACTATCTTCCCTCTCTCACCACTATCTTCCCTCTCTCACCACTATCTTCCCTCTTTCTCACTACTATCTTCCCACTCTCTCACCACTATCTTCCCTCTCTCTCACCACTATCTTCCCTCTCTCTCATCACTATCTTCCCTCTCTCTCACCACTATCTTCCCTCTCTCTCACCACTATCTTCCCTCTCTCTCACCACTATCTTCCCTCTCTCTCACCACTATCTTCCCTCTCTCACCCTTATCTTCCCTCTCTCTCATCACTATCTTCCCTCCTTCTCACTACCATCTTCCATCTCTCACCACTATCTTCCCTCTCTCACCACTATCTTCCCTCTTTCTCACTACTACCTTCTCTCTCTCTCAACACTAACTTCCCTCTCTCTCACTACTATCTTCCCTCTCTCTCACCACTATCTTCCCTCTCTCTCACCACTATCTTCCCTCTCTCTCACCGCTATCTTCCCTCTCTCTCACCACTATCTTCCCTCTCTCTTACCGCTATCTTCACTCTCTCACCACTATCTTCCCTCTCTCTCAGTACTATCTTCCCTCTCTCTCACCACTATCTTCCCTCTTTCTCACTAGTATCTTGACTCACTCTCACCACTATCTTCCCTCTTTCTCACTACTACCTTCCCTCTCTCTCACCACTATCTTCCCTCTCTCTCACCACTATCTTCCCTCTCTCTCACCACTATCTTCCCTCTCTCACCACTATCTTCCCTCTCTCTCACCGCTATCTTCCCTCTCTCTCACCACTATCTTCCCTCTCTCTCACTACTATCTTCTCTCTCTCTCATCACTATCTCCCCTCTCTCCCCACTATCTTCCCTCTTTCACCACTATCTTCACTCTCTCACCACTATCGTCCCTCTCTCTCACCACTATCTTCCCTCTCTCTCACCACTATCTTCCCTCTCTCTAACTACTATCTTCCCTCTCTCTCACCACTATCTTCCCTCTCTCTCACCACTATCTTCCCTCTCTCTCACCGCTATCTTCCCTCTCTCTCACCGCTATCTTCCCTCTCTCTCACCACTATCTTCCCTCTCTCTCATCACTATCTTTCCTCTCTCTCATCACTATCTTCCCTCTCTCTCACCACTATCTCCCCTTTCTCACCACTATCTTCCCTCTCTCTCACCACTATCTTCCCTCTCTCACCACTATCTTCCCTCTCTCACCACTATCTTCCCTCTCTCTCACTACTATCTTCCCTCTCTCTCACAACTATCTTCCCTCTCTCTCACCACTATCTTCCCTCTCTATCACCACAATCTTCCCTCTCTCTCACCGCTATCTTCCCTCTCTCTCACCACTATCTTCCCTCTCTCTCATCACTATCTTCCCTCTCTCTCATCACTATCTTCACTCTCTCTCACCACTATCTCCCCTTTCTCACCACTATCTTCCCTCTCTCTCACCACTATCTTCCCTCTCTAACCACTATCTTCCCTCTCTCCCATCACTATCTTCCCTCTCTCTCACTACTATCTTCCATCTCTCACCACTATCTTCCCTCTCTCACCACTATCTTCCCTCTTTCTCACTACTATCTTCCCTCTCTCACCACTATCTTCCCTCTTTCTCACTACTACCTTCCCTCTCTCTCACCACTATCTTCCCTCTCTCTCACCACTACCTTCCCTCCTTCTCACTACTATCTTCCCTCTCTCACCACTATCTTCCCTCTCTCACCACTATCTTCCCTCTTTCTCACTGCTATCTTCCCTCTTTCTCACTACTATCTTCCCTCTCTCTCCCCACTATCTTCCCTCTTTCTCACTACTACCTTCCCTCTCTCTCACCACTATCTTCCCTCTCTCTCACCACTATCTTCCCTCCTTCTCACTACTATCTTCACTCTCTCACCACTATCTTCCCTCTTTCTCACTACTATCTTCCCTCTCTCATCACTATCTTCCCTCTCTCTCACCACTATCTTCCCTTTCTCACCACTATCTTCCCTTTCTCACCACTATCTTCCCTCTCTCTCACCACTATCTTCCCTCTCTCTCACCACTATTTTCCCTCTCTCACCACTAGCTTCCCTCTCTCTCATAACTATCTTCCCTCCTTCTCACTACCATCTACCATCTCTCACCACTATCTTCCCTCTCTCACCACTATCTTCCCTCTTTCTCACTACTATCTTCCCTCTCTCTCACCGCTATCTTCCCTCTTTCTCACTACTACCTTCCCTCTCTCTCACCACTATCTTCCCTCTCTCTCACCACTATCTTCCCTCCTTCTCACTACTATCTTCACTCTCTCACCACTATCTTCCCTCTCTCACCACTATCTTCCCTCTTTCTCACTACTATCTTCCCTCTCTCTCATCACTATCTTCCCTCTCTCTCACCACTATCTTCCCTTTCTCACCACTATCTTCCCTCTCTCTCACCACTATCTTCCCTCTCTCTCACCACTATTTTCCCTCTCTCACCACTAGCTTCCCTCTCTCTCATAACTATCTTCCCTCCTTCTCACTACCATCTTCCATCTCTCACCACTATCTTCCCTCTCTCACCACTATCTTCCCTCTTTCTCACTACTATCTTCCCTCTCTCTCACCGCTATCTTCCCTCTTTCTCACTACTACCTTCCCTCTCTCTCACCACTATCTTCCCTCTCTCTCACCACTATCTTCCCTCCTTCTCACTACTATCTTCCCTCTCTCACCACTATCTTCCCTCTCTCACCACTATCTTCCCTCTTTCTCACTACTATCTTCCCACTCTCTCACCACTATCTTCCCTCTTTCTCACTACTACCTTCTCTCTCTCTCAACACTAACTTCCCTCTCTCTCACTACTATCTTCCCTCTCTCTCACCACTATCTTCCCTCTCTCTCACCACTATCTTCCCTCTCTCTCACCGCTATCTTCCCTCTCTCTCACCACTATCTTCCCTCTCTCTTACCGCTATCTTCACTCTCTCACCACTATCTTCCCTCTCTCTCAGTACTATCTTCCCTCTCTCTCACCACTATCTTCCCTCTTTCTCACTAGTATCTTCCCTCACTCTCACCACTATCTTCCCTCTTTCTCACTACTACCTTCCCTCTCTCTCACCACTATCTTCCCTCTCTCTCACCACTATCTTCCCTCTCTCTCACCACTATCTTCCCTCTCTCACCACTATCTTCCCTCTCTCTCACTACTATCTTCCCTCTCTCTCACAACTATCTTCCCTCTCTCTCACCACTATCTTCCCTCTCTATCACCACAATCTTCCCTCTCTCTCACCGCTATCTTCCCTCTCTCTCACCACTATCTTCCCTCTCTCTCATCACTATCTTCCCTCTCTCTCATCACTATCTTCACTCTCTCTCACCACTATCTCCCCTTTCTCACCACTATCTTCCCTCTCTCTCACCACTATCTTCCCTCTCTAACCACTATCTTCCCTCTCTCCCATCACTATCTTCCCTCTCTCTCACTACTATCTTCCATCTCTCACCACTATCTTCCCTCTCTCACCACTATCTTCCCTCTTTCTCACTACTATCTTCCCTCTCTCACCACTATCTTCCCTCTTTCTCACTACTACCTTCCCTCTCTCTCACCACTATCTTCCCTCTCTCTCACCACTACCTTCCCTCCTTCTCACTACTATCTTCCCTCTCTCACCACTATCTTCCCTCTCTCACCACTATCTTCCCTCTTTCTCACTGCTATCTTCCCTCTTTCTCACTACTATCTTCCCTCTCTCTCCCCACTATCTTCCCTCTTTCTCACTACTACCTTCCCTCTCTCTCACCACTATCTTCCCTCTCTCTCACCACTATCTTCCCTCCTTCTCACTACTATCTTCACTCTCTCACCACTATCTTCCCTCTTTCTCACTACTATCTTCCCTCTCTCATCACTATCTTCCCTCTCTCTCACCACTATCTTCCCTTTCTCACCACTATCTTCCCTTTCTCACCACTATCTTCCCTCTCTCTCACCACTATCTTCCCTCTCTCTCACCACTATTTTCCCTCTCTCACCACTAGCTTCCCTCTCTCTCATAACTATCTTCCCTCCTTCTCACTACCATCTACCATCTCTCACCACTATCTTCCCTCTCTCACCACTATCTTCCCTCTTTCTCACTACTATCTTCCCTCTCTCTCACCGCTATCTTCCCTCTTTCTCACTACTACCTTCCCTCTCTCTCACCACTATCTTCCCTCTCTCTCACCACTATCTTCCCTCCTTCTCACTACTATCTTCACTCTCTCACCACTATCTTCCCTCTCTCACCACTATCTTCCCTCTTTCTCACTACTATCTTCCCTCTCTCTCATCACTATCTTCCCTCTCTCTCACCACTATCTTCCCTTTCTCACCACTATCTTCCCTCTCTCTCACCACTATCTTCCCTCTCTCTCACCACTATTTTCCCTCTCTCACCACTAGCTTCCCTCTCTCTCATAACTATCTTCCCTCCTTCTCACTACCATCTTCCATCTCTCACCACTATCTTCCCTCTCTCACCACTATCTTCCCTCTTTCTCACTACTATCTTCCCTCTCTCTCACCGCTATCTTCCCTCTTTCTCACTACTACCTTCCCTCTCTCTCACCACTATCTTCCCTCTCTCTCACCACTATCTTCCCTCCTTCTCACTACTATCTTCCCTCTCTCACCACTATCTTCCCTCTCTCACCACTATCTTCCCTCTTTCTCACTACTATCTTCCCACTCTCTCACCACTATCTTCCCTCTTTCTCACTACTACCTTCTCTCTCTCTCAACACTAACTTCCCTCTCTCTCACTACTATCTTCCCTCTCTCTCACCACTATCTTCCCTCTCTCTCACCACTATCTTCCCTCTCTCTCACCACTATCTTCCCTCTCTCTCACCACTATCTTCCCTCTCTCTTACCGCTATCTTCACTCTCTCACCACTATCTTCCCTCTCTCTCAGTACTATCTTCCTTCTCTCTCACCACTATCTTCCCTCTTTCTCACTAGTATCTTCCCTCACTCTCACCACTATCTTCCCTCTTTCTCACTACTACCTTCCCTCTCTCTCACCACTATCTTCCCTCTCTCTCACCACTATCTTCCCTCTCTCTCACCACTATCTTCCCTCTCTCACCACTATCTTCCCTCTCTCTCACCACTATCTTCCCTCTCTCTCACAACTATCTTCCCTCTCTCTCACCACTATCTTCCCTCTCTATCACCACAATCTTCCCTCTCTCTCACCGCTATTTTCCGTCTCTCTCACCACTATCTTCCCTCTCTCTCATCACTATCTTCCCTCTCTCTCATCACTATCTTCCCTCTCTCTCACCACTATCTCCCCTTTCTCACCACTATCTTCCCTCTCTCTCACCACTATCTTCCCTCTCTAACCACTATCTTCCCTCTCTCCCATCACTATCTTCCCTCTCTCTCACTACTATCTTCCATCTCTCACCACTATCTTCCCTCTCTCACCACTATCTTCCCTCTTTCTCACTACTATCTTCCCTCTCTCACCACTATCTTCCCTCTTTCTCACTACTACCTTCCCTCTCTCTCACCACTATCTTCCCTCTCTCTCACCACTATCTTCCCTCCTTCTCACTACTATCTTCCCTCTCTCATTTCTATCTTCCCTCTCTCACCACTATCTTCCCTCTTTCTCACTGCTATCTTCCCTCTTTCTCACTACTATCTTCCCTCTCTCTCCCCACTATCTTCCCTCTTTCTCACTACTACCTTCCCTCTCTCTCACCACTATCTTCCCTCTCTCTCACCACTATCTTCCCTCCTTCTCACTACTATCTTCACTCTCTCACCACTATCTTCCCTCTTTCTCACTACTATCTTCCCTCTCTCACCACTACCTTCCCTCTCTCTCACCACTATCTTCCCTCTTCTCACCACTATCTTCCCTCTTCTCACCACTATCTTCCCTCTCTCACCACTATCTTCCCTCTCTCTCATAACTATCTTCCCTCTCTCTCACTACTATCTTCCATCTCTCTCACCACTATCTTCCCTCTCTCACCACTATCTTCCCTCTTCCACTATCTCCCTCTCACCACTATCTTCCCTCTCTCTCACCACTATCTTCCCTCTCTCTCACCACTATCTTCCCTCTCTCTCACCACTATCTTCCCTCTCTCTCACCACTATCTTCCCTCTCTCTCACCACTATCTTCCCTCTCTCTCACCACTATCTTCCCTCTCTCACTACTATCTTCCCTCTCTCTCACCACTATCTTCCCTCTCTCTCACCACTATCTTCCCTCTTTCTCACTACTATCTTCCCTCTCTCTCACCACTATCTTCCCTCTTTCTCACTACTACCTTCCCTCTCTCTCACCACTATCTTCCCTCTCTCTCACCACTATCTTCCCTCTCTCTCACCACTATCTTCCCCTCTCTCACCACTATCTTCCCTCTCTCTCACTACTATCTTCCCTCTCTCTCACAACTATCTTCCCTCTCTCTCACCACTATCTTCCCTCTCTATCACCACAATCTTCCCTCTCTCTCACCGCTATCTTCCCTCTCTCTCACCACTATCTTCCCTCTCTCTCATCACTATCTTCCCTCTCTCTCATCACTATCTTCACTCTCTCTCACCACTATCTCCCCTTTCTCACCACTATCTTCCCTCTCTCTCACCACTATCTTCCCTCTCTAACCACTATCTTCCCTCTCTCCCATCACTATCTTCCCTCTCTCTCACTACTATCTTCCATCTCTCACCACTATCTTCCCTCTCTCACCACTATCTTCCCTCTTTCTCACTACTATCTTCCCTCTCTCACCACTATCTTCCCTCTTTCTCACTACTACCTTCCCTCTCTCTCACCACTATCTTCCCTCTCTCTCACCACTACCTTCCCTCCTTCTCACTACTATCTTCCCTCTCTCACCACTATCTTCCCTCTCTCACCACTATCTTCCCTCTTTCTCACTGCTATCTTCCCTCTTTCTCACTACTATCTTCCCTCTCTCTCCCCACTATCTTCCCTCTTTCTCACTACTACCTTCCCTCTCTCTCACCACTATCTTCCCTCTCTCTCACCACTATCTTCCCTCCTTCTCACTACTATCTTCACTCTCTCACCACTATCTTCCCTCTTTCTCACTACTATCTTCCCTCTCTCATCACTATCTTCCCTCTCTCTCACCACTATCTTCCCTTTCTCACCACTATCTTCCCTTTCTCACCACTATTTTCCCTCTCTCACCACTAGCTTCCCTCTCTCTCATAACTATCTTCCCTCCTTCTCACTACCATCTACCATCTCTCACCACTATCTTCCCTCTCTCACCACTATCTTCCCTCTTTCTCACTACTATCTTCCCTCTCTCTCACCGCTATCTTCCCTCTTTCTCACTACTACCTTCCCTCTCTCTCACCACTATCTTCCCTCTCTCTCACCACTATCTTCCCTCCTTCTCACTACTATCTTCACTCTCTCACCACTATCTTCCCTCTCTCACCACTATCTTCCCTCTTTCTCACTACTATCTTCCCTCTCTCTCATCACTATCTTCCCTCTCTCTCACCACTATCTTCCCTTTCTCACCACTATCTTCCCTCTCTCTCACCACTATCTTCCCTCTCTCTCACCACTATTTTCCCTCTCTCACCACTAGCTTCCCTCTCTCTCATAACTATCTTCCCTCCTTCTCACTACCATCTTCCATCTCTCACCACTATCTTCCCTCTCTCACCACTATCTTCCCTCTTTCTCACTACTATCTTCCCTCTCTCTCACCGCTATCTTCCCTCTTTCTCACTACTACCTTCCCTCTCTCTCACCACTATCTTCCCTCTCTCTCACCACTATCTTCCCTCCTTCTCACTACTATCTTCCCTCTCTCACCACTATCTTCCCTCTCTCACCACTATCTTCCCTCTTTCTCACTACTATCTTCCCACTCTCTCACCACTATCTTCCCTCTTTCTCACTACTACCTTCCCTCTCTCTCAACACTAACTTCCCTCTCTCTCACTACTATCTTCCCTCTCTCTCACCACTATCTTCCCTCTCTCTCACCACTATCTTCCCTCTCTCTCACCGCTATCTTCCCTCTCTCTCACCACTATCTTCCCTCTCTCTTACCGCTATCTTCACTCTCTCACCACTATCTTCCCTCTCTCTCAGTACTATCTTCCCTCTCTCTCACCACTATCTTCCCTCTTTCTCACTAGTATCTTCCCTCACTCTCACCACTATCTTCCCTCTTTCTCACTACTACCTTCCCTCTCTCTCACCACTATCTTCCCTCTCTCTCACCACTATCTTCCCTCTCTCTCACCACTATCTTCCCTCTCTCACCACTATCTTCCCTCTCTCTCACCGCTATCTTCCCTCTCTCTCACCACTTTCTTCCCTCTCTCTCACTACTATCTTCTCTCTCTCGCATCACTATCTCCCCTCTCTCCCCACTATCTTCCGTCTCTCACCACTATCTTCACTCTCTCACCACTATCGTCCCACTCTCTCACCACTATCTTCCCTCTCTCTCACCACTATCTTCCCTCTCTCTAACTACTATCTTCCCTCTCTCTCACCACTATCTTCCCTCTCTCTCACCACTATCTTCCCTCTCTCTCACCGCTATCTTCCCTCTCTCTCACCGCTATCTTCCCTCTCTCTCACCACTATCTTCCCTCTCTCTCATCACTATCTTTCCTCTCTCTCATCACTATCTTCCCTCTCTCTCACCACTATCTCCCCTTTCTCACCACTATCTTCCCTCTCTCTCACCACTATCTTCCCTCTCTCACCACTATCTTCCCTCTCTCACCACTATCTTCCCTCTCTCTCACCACTATCTTCCCTCTCTCTCACTACTATCTTCCCTCTCTCTCACAACTATCTTCCCTCTCTCTCACCACTATCTTCCCTCTCTATCACCACAATCTTCCCTCTCTCTCACCGCTATCTTCCCTCTCTCTCACCACTATCTTCCCTCTCTCTCATCACTATCTTCCCTCTCTCTCATCACTATCTTCCCTCTCTCTCACCACTATCTCCCCTTTCTCACCACTATCTTCCCTCTCTCTCACCACTATCTTCCCTCTCTAACCACTATCTTCCCTCTCTCCCATCACTATCTTCCCTCTCTCTCACTACTATCTTCCATCTCTCACCACTATCTTCCCTCTCTCACCACTATCTTCCCTCTTTCTCACTACTATCTTCCCTCTCTCTCACCACTATCTTCCCTCTTTCTCACTACTACCTTCCCTCTCTCTCACCACTATCTTCCCTCTCTCTCACCACTACCTTCCCTCCTTCTCACTACTATCTTCCCTCTCTCACCACTATCTTCCCTCTCTCACCACTATCTTCCCTCTTTCTCACTGCTATCTTCCCTCTTTCTCACTACTACCTTCCCTCTCTCTCACCACTATCTTCCCTCTCTCTCACCACTATCTTTCCTCTCTCACTACTATCTTCCCTCTCTCTCACCACTATCTTCCCTCTCTCTCACCACTATCTTCCCTCTCTCCACCACTATCTTCCCTCTTCTCACCACTATCTTCCCTCTCTCACCACTATCTTCCCTCTCTCTCACCACTATCTTCCCTCTTCTCACCACTATCTTCCCTCTCTCTCACCACTATCTTCCCTCTCTCTCACCACTATCTTCCCTCTCTCACCACTATCTTCCCTCTCTCTCACCACTATCTTCCCTCCTTCTCACTCCATCTACCCTCTCTCACCACTATCTTCCCTCTCTCACCACTATCTTCCCTCTCTCTCACCACTATCTTCCCTCTCTCTCACCACTATCTTCCCTCTTTCTCACTACTACCTTCCCTCTCTCTCACCACTATCTTCCCTCTCTCTCACCACTATCTTCCCTCTCTCTCACCACTATCTTCCCTCTCTCTCACCACTATCTTCCCTCTCTCTCACCACTATCTTCCCTCTCTCTCACCACTATCTTCCCTCTCTCTCACCACTATCTTCCCTCTCTCTCACCACTATCTTCCCTCTCTCTCACCACTATCTTCCCTCTTCTCACTACTATCTTCCCTCTCTCACCACTATCTTCCCTCTCTCACCACTATCTTCCCTCTCTCTCACCACTATATTCCCTCTCTCTCACCACTATCTTCCCTCTCTCTCACTACTACCTTCCCTCTCTCTCACCACTATCTTCCCTCTCTCTCACCACTATCTTCCCTCTTCTCACCACTATCTTCCCTCTCTCTCACCACTATCTTCCTCTCTCTCACCACTATCTTCCCTCTCTCTCACTCACTATCTTCCCTCTCTCTCATCACTATCTTCCCTCTCTCTCACCACTATCTTCCCTTTCTCACCACTATCTTCCCTCTCTCTCACCACTATCTTCCCTCTCTCTCACCACTATTTTCCCTCTCTCACCACTAGCTTCCCTCTCTCTCATAACTATCTTCCCTCCTTCTCACTACCATCTTCCATCTCTCACCACTATCTTCCCTCTCTCACCACTATCTTCCCTCTTTCTCACTACTATCTTCCCTCTCTCTCACCGCTATCTTCCCTCTTTCTCACTACTACCTTCCCTCTCTCTCACCACTATCTTCCCTCTCTCTCACCACTATCTTCCCTCCTTCTCACTACTATCTTCCCTCTCTCACCACTATCTTCCCTCTCTCACCACTATCTTCCCTCTTTCTCACTACTATCTTCCACTCTCTCACACTACTTCCCTCTCTCTCACTATCTTCCCTCTCTCTCACCACTATCTTCCCTCTCTCTCACTACTATCTTCCCTCTCTCTCACCACTATCTTCCCTCTCTCTCACCACTATCTTCCCTCTCTCTCACCACTATCTTCCCTCTCTCTCACCACTATCTTCCCTCTCTCACCACTATCTTCACTCTCTCACCACTATCTTCCCTCTCTCTCACTACTATCTTCCCTCTCTCTCACCACTATCTTCCCTCTTTCTCACTACTATCTTCCCTCTCTCACCACTATCTTCCCTCTCTCTCACCACTATCTTCCCTCTCTCTCACCACTATCTTCCCTCTCTCTCACTACTATCTTCTCTCTCTCTCATCACTATCTCCCCTCTCTCACCACTATCTTCCCTCTCTCACCACTATCTTCACTCTCTCACCACTATCTTCCCTCTCTCTCACTACTATCTTCCCTCTCTCTCACCACTATCTTCCCTCTCTCTCACCACTATCTTCCCTCTCTCTCACCACTATCTTCCCTCTCTCTCACCACTATCTTCCCTCTCTCTCACCGCTATCTTCCCTCTCTCTCACCACTATCTTCCCTCTCTCTCACCACTATCTTCCCTCTCTCTCACCACTATCTTCCCTCTCTCTCATCACTATCTTCCCTCTCTCTCACCACTATCTTCCCTCTCTCTCACCACTATCTTCCCTCTCTCTCACCACTATCTTCCCTCTCTCACCACTATCTTCCCTCTCTCACCACTATCTTCCCTCTCTCTCACCACTATCTTCCCTCTCTCTCACTACTATCTTCCCTCTCTCTCACCACTATCTCCCCTCTCTCACCACTATCTTCCCTCTCTCTCACCACTATCTTCCCTCTCTCTCACCACTATCTTCCCTCTCTCACTACTATCTTCCCTCTCTCTCACCACTATCTTCCCTCTCTCTCACCACTATCTCCCCTTTCTCACCACTATCTTCCCTCTCTCTCACCACTATCTTCCCTCTCTCTCACCACTATCTTCCCTCTCTAACCACTATCTTCCCTCTCTCCCATCACTATCTTCCCTCTCTCTCACTACTATCTTCCATCTCTCACCACTATCTTCCCTCTCTCACCACTATCTTCCCTCTTTCTCACTACTATCTTCCCTCTCTCTCACCACTATCTTCCCTCTTTCTCACTACTACCTTCCCTCTCTCTCACCACTATCTTCCCTCTCTCTCACCACTATCTTCCCTCCTTCTCACTACTATCTTCCCTCTCTCACCACTATCTTCCCTCTCTCACCACTATCTTCCCTCTCTCTCACCGCTATCTTCCCTCTCTCTCACTACTACTTCCCTCTCTCTCACCACTATCTTCCCTCTCTCTCACACTATCTTTCCTCTCTCACTACTATCTTCCCTCTCTCTCACCACTATCTTCCCTCTCTCACCACTATCTTCCCTCTCTCTCACCACTATCTTCCCTCTCTCACCACTATCTTCACTCTCTCACACATCTCTCTCTCCCACTATCTCCCTCTCTCACTACTATCTTCCCTCTCTCTCATCACTATCT